>NC_139698.1:49743384-49968384 GCF_964188405.1 Protomyctophum parallelum
GTCAGTGACGGTGACGATGTTGAAATGCAATGTTTTCATCGGTCCATTTAAAGGGAAATCTCGCCCTCTTGTGCTGGGGAAGCAAAAGTGCAATGAAAAAAACGTTAAAAAAAACATAATTCTGTTAAAATACAATCTACATTTTGACCCTTCATTCCAAAACAGGATCTTGACAGTTAATTTATGCAACTCACACAGCACAGCTGATTCATTTCAAGGTATCTTTTAGTTTTTATGGAATATTGTTAGTGTTCTCCATCACCAAATGTTGACCTGGTGTCATATTGTCATCACCAGCACGTCCAGAGCCTGGTGTCATATGCTGTCATGGGTCCCAGCACGTCCAGAAAAGTCTAGTTATATCCCCCATTGTCTGTCAAAGATTGAACCTTGGGTTGTGTGTTGCGTCGGAATGTTGGAGTTTCAGAATGCCGGTGTGTAACCGTCACTACATTGTGATGCTCACTGTGCATTTGGTTGCATTACTTTGTTTTATATTGATAACATTTTCATATGATTAACCCAACTATACTGAACATATACCTGCATGTGAAGATTTGTATTCCCAGTCTAATAACTCTGAAATACTTGCCATGTGTCTACTCTATACCCTGTAAAGTAAAAAAAAAATCATGAATTAAAAATTAAATGTTTGTCTGGCTGCAACCAGGAACTCATCAAAGACAACAAGAAAAGGGGTTACTGGGAATACAAAGCTTCCTTTCACATAATTGTATGTTCACAGTACAGTGACTTGGGTTTATCATATGAAAATTGAATCAATATAAAACAAAGCAATACAACAACAACATGCACAGTGAGCAACACAATGTATACTGTGAGTCTGTGATGGATATGATGTGTCTAATTCAGCATTGTGAATAAAACATCAGTGGAAGAAAATGGAATGTTCTCATTCCACCACTCGATGGCAGCAGATAGCACAGCTAATCCAACAAGTAGTATTGTTTCAATACCAAACATTTACATTTAGGGCTATGTTACTGGCATTTAACTGACACACAACTGTTTCTGATCCTTAAAACACCAAAACTACAAATAACGATACAAAATAAGTAATTTCCTATGTCATGGTGGTAGGCTAACTCAAGTGGGTCACAAAGTGGGGTCCAGGAACCATCATGGTTCTTTGAGGTGGGTTCTAAATGGACCCTTACAGTAACTCTGTAACTCGAGAGTTTACATAATTCTGTATACTCTCAGAGTAATGGGGGTCCTTTAAATTAAAAGGTTTCAGAACCACTGATGACACTAAGGATAAGGATTTAGATCCGTAGCGAGATGGCAAGGTTGCAGCACCCGTTTCATTGTTGGTGCTGCTGTGAGTGTGAAGTGACATTACAGGCGCACATCCTGTCTTGCGGTGGTCTGCGCACCTTTGTATGCTCCCTTTCCTCTATCTACACACACATGCACACACAGAGGTATTGTGGGTGTCTTTTGTTTCCTCTGTTCTTAATTTGTAATAGCTGCAATTATTTGCCCACACCTATCATAGTCTCTCTCCCACCCCCCACCCCCCACTCTCTCTCTCTCTCTCTCTGGGCTATAAAAAGAAAACAAAACCTGTTTGTCTGGCTGCAACCAGGAAACTCATCAAAGAAAAGGCAGTGTAGTGTAGCTGAGACAAAGAAAGAGAGAGAAGAGAGAGAGATAGTGAGAGAAAGAGAATCAGCCACTACAGTCTTTCCATCTACTGTAAGTAGTCCTCTGAGACTTTGTAGTTCGTTTTGAATGTAAGTTTTGAATGAGTATCACGCTTCACTGAAGTCAAAGCATTGTTTTGTATCAGCAAAAAACGATGACAGAGTAAGTGAATAAATGTGATCATTAGCATGGAGAGAATAAGAATAGAATGGAGTGGAGTTTTTTAGAGAGAGAGAGAGAGAGAGAGAGGCGGTTGAGTGTGAGACCTCCCTTGACTTGGTTTCAGCTCACACTTTCCCTTATGCACAGCCTCTCGGGTTGTGCTGCTGATATACTGAAAGTTATACAGTTACCAGTTACCTAGTCACTTTGTGCCGTGTGGCACATATAAGGCCTTGGAAAGTTATACAGTATATAAGTCTCAGATATTTTGCTCCTGTGCTGCTGCTGCTGCTGCGGACATTTTTTGACACCTTTCCTGAGGATGCTTTGACCACGGATGTGCTTTCTCCTTGTTTAACATGATGCTACCGGTATGATGCTTGGTTCTGATGCTGTTAATGGATGCCAGCATGCTACCGTAAATATCTCACATAGACATTGACAAGGTGATGAGGTATCTCATCATATGCAGTCAATAACTTGCTACAATACAATTTCCAACAGCACACACACGCACGGACACACACACACACACACACACACACACACACACACACACACACACAGTGAAGGAGAAAGAGAGACACATGTATTGACACTTTTCGGACTGAAAACAACACAGCAGGACCAGACCAGTCACCAGACCTTCCATACAAGCCAACTGAAGAACTGTAAACAATGGCGACAACAAATAGCCCCAGCTCTGAGTTCCCCACCATCAGCGACCAGCGGATGGTGGAAAAGGCTCTCAAAAGACTGGAGAAGCTTTACCGGCGGTGCACCAACCCTCGGCTGAGCTTGAGGGTCAGCCCTCCATACCTGCCGGAGGTGGTGTTTGAGACTGCCACGTTGCTCTCTCAGGTCTGGGAACCGTACCAAGGGCCCAGGGGACCAGGGAGCAAAGTTCCACGTGGGGATGAGGCAGAGTACCTGAGGATCTTCATTGGACACCTGGTGGACAAGACTGACAGGGCTGTGCTGCTGTTTAAGGAAGGACGGGACCAGATGTTTGAAGAGACATCCAGTTGCAGGTAAGAAACTGTCCCTAGTATTCAGGGACTCACTAAGCATTGTAACTCAATGTGCTGTGAGCTTGTAGACATGCAGGCTTTAGATGTAGAGGTGAAAGGGGGGGGGGGGGGTATAGAGACCTCTGGGGGAACCTGATCAATATAACGCTAAGTGGCCAATCACTTTTCCAATCCTTGTGTCCTGTCAAGTCACAGTACAAGCCACTGAAAACATATAAAACGCCAAGATACTATGATATCCTTCATTTCATTTACCAGTATTTTTAATATGAGGTCAGTTCACCTGCAGAAATAAAACAAGCTAGGGCAGCGCTGAATTCAAACTCTGACAATGAAGCATGTAGTGTCAATCCAGTTTAGCCAAACAGAACACAGTCAAGACAAGACCGAAATGTATCCATTTTGCTATATTTTGCAGTGATTGCTTCACAGGAACAAACACATTTGAAAGTTAAATTAATCAGTCTTATAAAGTAATTACATTAGCATATTAATTTAATTCCCTTTGGAATGGGAGTTGAAGAATGAAATTAAATGTCTCTGTTTATTGATGAGACTTGTCTTAAGAAGGCTATGTGGATTCTCTTTTCTCCAAGCTCTATCAAGCATGACCACTTGAAATGAGCAACTTCTGCTTCTGCTTGGTTGTCAGTAACTACTTTGCATTTGTGAACCTGAGTTATGGAAAACAGACAAAGAGAAACATTCATTTGACATAATCTACAAAAGAAGTATATTAGGTATATTAAACCTACTGAACATTTGCAGAAACATGTGGAAACTCCTAAAGAACAATTCAATATAATTTATTATCTTTATATATTTTTACGACCGCAGGTCACATTTAATATGAAATCGTAATGTTTTGTCTGTCAGTGTATCACTCAAAATGCCCATACATGGGAAAGCCCCCATATATAGTGCCCAGGTCTCGTGACATCACGTGACATCAGAGATGTCATAGTAAATGCAACCTGCTGTCGCAATTAAGCCCATATATGAAGATCCCTGGTGTCATCAATATTGTCCAGCAACACTACATCTGACCTCAAACCCTTAGATCTCCATATATGGATATATTCCATATGTTGATCCTTCCCCATCCATCCTTCGTCTTCGATGTCTCCCTTTTGACTGATACCTGCCCATTTACTCTAGATGGGCCTGCCGCAAAGTTATTGATGCAGCCGTGTCTGGCAGCCGGCGAAAACTAGAGGTCTCAACAGGCACGGCCTGGGCCCTCATCAAACCCTGTACACTCAAGACACTGCCCCCGCTCACCGCTGCCATCCTTAGATCTCCATATATGGAGCTGACATTCCATATGTTGATCTGACCTCATCAAACCCTGTACACTCAAGACACGCTCCATATATGGCCAGTACAGAATTCATTCCATATGCTGATCTGACCCCCCATGCCAAAGTGCCAGTGCTCACCCAGCAGTCTGCTGTCACCCAGGCAAGGCCGCGGTTGCTTCTCGCCCTCAGGCGTCTTACTGGTATATCTTCAGATGCATCTGCAGCTAGCCAAAAGACATGTGTGTTTGTGGGAAAATGTTCAATGACAAGCTGCAATGTCCACCCAGGCACCACATACTCAAGGTATTAGAGGGGAAACTCTATAGAAAAATAAATGTAGTTTAAACATATGTGCAATCATGCCTCATGATAAATAGCGGGCCACAATTTTAACGATTACTTATTAAATAGAATGACACCTTTCTTGATGGTCTTTTTTAGGCTGCATCCGTGCATATACTGTATGTGTCCCGTGGAGGTACAATAGAGGAACATTATAATGTAGGAAACCTATAAAGATAAATCTGGATCTGAAGTATTATTAAACATAATAAATCTCTCATCCTCTCATAGCGCACAGGTCTTCTTCCATATACAGTATAATGTACAATATATGATATTATACTACAGCTTGCGTAGTGTTTCCTATAGTTTATTATTATTGTCCTAAACTTCTGGTAGCCATTTTGTTTCCAAACTTTACTATCCAGTCTGCGGTCCTCGTCCAGCAGAGGAATTCCATTTTGGAGGATGACCTTCCCTAATACAAACAAACTAGCTGCAAGGTCATAACCCATTCTGACCTGAGATCAGATTAAAAAAATGTCTATTACATCCTGACAGTTTCATTATTAAGAGGGTGCACGTCTCACATAATGTGTATATCCAACGCACAGCATGATGCAGTCAGAGGGGTTCTAACTGCAGGGGTAGTGAACATTTTGGATTAGTATCTATCTAACCATCTATATCTCAGGGGTTCTCAACGTGTTTGGCTGGGGACCCCCGGAAAGACCCCCAGGTTGAGAACCCCTGCTCTATCTAATGAAAAGTAGCATATAGGCAATGGGTGGTTTGAAGATGAGGTAACACACACTTTCTCCCTACCTCTTTCTCATTTGCACAAATAACATGCACAATGTTGCATTCGATTCTGACAGGTACTTCCTGTCAGAAGTTCAGAACAGTTGTTCACAAAATGTGTTCATTTCGCACAATTGTATTTCCTGCATAAATGATGCAGTAGAGCTGTCTGGCAAAGAGCAAATAATAATAATAATAATAATAAACTTTATTTGTATAGCACTTTTCATACATAAATGCAGCTCAAAGTGCTTCACAGGGCAGGACACAAAAATAAAATACAATAAAACACAAGTAGTTAAAATGATAGAACAATAGCAGAGAACAAAACCGAATATAAGAACATAAAATAAATAAAAACACATAAAAAAAACAAAAAACAATAGAACTCAACTAAAAGCAAGGGTGAAGAGGTGAGTCTTGAGTTGAGATTTAAAAATGTCTACAGAGGGTGCGTGTCTGAGCTCGAATGGAAGTTTATTCCAGACTGTTGGGCCATAGAAGCAAAAAGCTGCCTCACCGTACTTTTTTGTGAACATTCTTTTAGGCACTTCAAGTAGGCCAGCGTTGGAGGACCTGAGGGGGCGGCTAGGGACATATCTAGGTAGGCAGTCACGGAGGTACGGAGGTGCGAGACCATTGAGAGCTTTATAGACAAGTAACAGAATTTTAAAGTCAATCCTGAAAAGAACCGGAAGCCAGTGCAGTGATGCCAAAACAGGAGTAATATGTTCTCTCATCTTAGTTCTAGTTCTAGTTCAAAGAGCTCAGAAACTATAGTCTTCCTAGACCAGTGATTCTCAACAGTTTTTCTTAATTTCTAGGACCCCCAATTTAGTATGTATCAGGCCACACCAGTGTAATTAAAGAGGATTTTGTTTTAATATTGTGTAGTTGTACATGTAATAATGGTGAAGATGAACTATCTGTACTAAACTGTGGACCTTATGGACCCCTGGAAGTCCCTGGCCCTCATGAGAACCACTGCACTAGATATCTTGTTTTAGCTAATGATTGGTTGTAGCTTGAATTTGTTACTGCAGGAAATATTTAACATTTTCAATAATGAGTAAAAACTATTTTAACGGCACAAAAGAGACAACATAATGTCGTGAAATAACTTCTACTTAGGCAGTTGGGCCGAGGCAGAGGGCCCCAAAGGTCAGAGGGGTCCTCTAGAAAATTGGGCGAACTGAGACTCCAGAGCCTGACACTGAATTTCAAAAGCTGAGCCAAACCAAACCCACATAATGGATACATTGTATAAACAGGTAAAATAGGCATTTTGATTTAATATTAACTTTTTACATTCATTATTTTACAATAATGTTATATAATAATACAAATATTTTTAGTTTTGCCAATTATTACAGTATCCTCTCGGCCCACCACCTCACACAGTTCAAGCTTAGCCTATAATCATTGCGTAAATGGCAGCATCCATAAATAGCATCGACCAGCATTGACCATTGCATTGATACAGACATAATGGTGGGTGTGTATAGTGAGTCAGTGATTCTGATATTTGTGGAAAGGACAGGCTAAATGTGGCGACTTTATATTTGGAGTTTGGTTTCAGTCGCCTGGTCCTGTTAGGACTACTAATGACAGAGAAGAAGAAAAGGTCGAGCTTGGGCCTTTGAGATGTTAATGTGGAGTAACTGGGATACTAACCGTGTGTGTGTGTGTGTGTGTGTGTGTGTGTGTGTGTGTGTGTGTGTGTGTGAGAGAGAGTGTGCGTGCGTGCGTGCGTGCGTGCGTGTTGTCAGGCAGAAACTTCCAAATTTGAGCGTTTTGTGTTTTTTCATAAATTAATGCCCTTGAGAACGAAAAGTAACACATTTTGGAAATATGAGGTTTTCATCCGACAGGCGATCACGCACAACGCACGCACGCACACACGCACACACACACACACACACACACACACACACACACACACACACACACACACACACACACACACACACACACACACACACACACACACACACACACACACACACACACACACACACACACACACACACACACACACACACACACACACACTCCATTAAGTTGGAGGGAGGTGTGCATGTCATTTTCTAAAATGTGTACAATCATCCATATATAACATATATAGATATAATATATTACATGCATTATGGTGGTAATTTATGGGATAGAAAACGTGTAAATGCAGTATTATTATTATAGTTATATAATAATATAATAATATAATAATATAATTATATATAATTATATTAATATTATATATATTAATATTATATTAATTATATTAATTATATATAATTATAGTTATTATAGATGTTGGCATGATTATGTTATTATGTCATTTATTCTAGTTTAAATCAAGTACATTGCATTGACAGTGATTGATGTTGTTAGCAAAGATTGACTTCGCTTGACTTGCTGAGGTGTGGCTTGGTGGCCGATGGAACATTTTGTGGTATTGACAGTCAAACCAATACAAGGGAGCATCCTGTTTGTATAAGATAGCTTGACTTGTGCGAAAGTACTGTGTGTGCGTGTGCATGTATGTGTGTGTGCACGTGTGTATGTGCATGTGTGTGTGTGTGTGTGTGCGCACGCGTGTATGTTGCGCGTGTGTGTGTGTGATCACACATGTGAATATGTATCGGTGTGCATGTCTGTGAGTGTTTTTCTAAGAGAGCTTATGGAAAGTTTCACAAAACATTTATTTTTATTTTTTAAACAATGCCACATTCTACAACTGGAAGTTAATTTGTCATTGTCTCCGCTAGGTCAAAGGTGCTATCTTCAAAAGTGTTTGTACCACAGATCTTGTTCAAAGCTCACTCAAATTACTATAATATCTGTAGTCATGTGATAAACACGCAATAAAATAAATTATGAACGCATAGTGCAATCAAGCCTAAATTGGAATCACACATTATAATTGAGAGGCCTCCACAACACAGAGTCAAAACGTAATTAACTTAGACCCATAGGGTGTTGCTGTTCATTGCGGAAACATGATTTATTGTACACCAAAGGTACACGTGAAGTGACGTGATACTGTTTGTAAAAGGATTGACAGCAGAGTTTAATTAACAACTCAAGAGGGAGTATAAGGACTATAGTTCATATGCTACAGTATTATGTTCATAGCTCATATGTTTATCATATTTTTAATTGCAATAGTTTAACATTTTAGAGTGGAAGAGCTCATATCATGGACCTTTGCATCAGTTCAAAAACAACAGCTGAATGTCTGCTCTCCCTTTTATTCCCAGGAGGAACTTGACCAAGCTTTCTCTGCTCTTCAGTCACATGCTCTCCGAGCTGAAGGCCATGTTTCCTGGGGGACAATTCCATGGCTTTATGTATATGGCAATGAAGACGGAGGCTGAGCAGTTCTGGAGACATTCATTTGCTAACAAGTGAGAATGGGCACAGATACGTCAGATGGGTGGGCCACGTTCATTTTCAGAGCATGTTTATTTTATTAATCGATTGTGTTCTGCACGCAGTGTAATTTAAGTTCCTATTCATTGCCATTGTTTTTAAAGAAAATAACATGATGATCGTTCTTATTTATTTATTTATTAACTTTTTACATTCATTATTTTGTTATTAATAGTTGTACAAATCTTTAGTGTCTTGCCAAATATTTCGAGGTCGACTTGCAGTACCCTCCGACATGTTGAGAATCACTGCTATTAGAAACCACAACATGTAAAATAAATGTTATGTCTGCCCTCCCCCACCTAGGTGTATAGTGCAGTGGGCTAGTTTTAAACAGCAGCTGAGAAGAGTGCATGCGTTCGAGGAAGGGATGGAGTCTATGGCACTGAAGTCCACCATTGACCTCACCTGCAATGATCACGTCTCAGTGTTTGAGTTTGACATCTTCACCAGACTGTTTCAGGTAGCCTACTTTCAGATTTATATTAAACAGAGCATGACACAGACAGACAAATGAACACAATATTTGTTTCTAAATGTCTCCTGTTCTGTTCTGTCTTCTCCCTCAAGCCTTGGAGGACGATTTTAACAAACTGGAACCATTTAGCAGTGACTCATCCAGGCTACATGGCCTTCCTCACATATGACCAGGTCAAACTTCGTCTGGAACACTACCGACAAAGAGCCGGGAGGTGAGTTACAGTCTAACTCACCGTCCGTGTCTAACACTAGTACACTAGTCTTGCGTATAGCCAGACAAACTATTCCACAACCCTCTGATGAATGCTACATAGACTGCTAAACATTTACCCATTGGATTTCCTCCCCCTCCCAGTTACATTTTCCGTCTGAGCTGCACCAGGATGGGCCAGTGGGCCATAGGTCATGTGACAACTGAGGGAGCCATCATCCAGACCATCCCCCAGAATATACCTCTCCACCATGCACTCATCCAGGGCTTCAGGGAGGGCAGGTGAACACGCGGACACGCACGCGCACGCGCACACGCACACGCACACACACACACACACACACACACACACACACACACACACACACACACACACACACACACACACACACACACACACACACACACACAAGAACAGATTTCCAAAGTCATATTATGAAGTCATACGAGTTACAACACAGTATGCATTTGGGGTTTTCTGTTCTATGGCTGCAGCTATCTATACCCAGATGGCCGTGATGTGAACCCTGACCTGACAAGTCTGTGTGAGCCAGCCAAGAAAGGCAAAGTCAAAGTCACAGAGGTAAACACACTTACGCATGCCACACACATTCACATAATAAGACACCAAAAAGTATCTATTTTCTCCTCTCCCTCTTATTTCATCCGATTCCTTTCCCCAGGAACAGTATGAGCTCTATTGTGAGATAGGGAGCACATTTCAGCTGTGTAAGATCTGCGCAGAGAGGGACAAGGACACACGCATCCAGCCCTGTGGTCATCTCCTGTGCAAGTCATGTCTCCTAGGCTGGCAGGTATGTAGGTCAATCCACTGACATCGTTTTTACCTGTAACTGACCACACAGCCAGTATAACTGATATATCTGTCAGTTGGTCGGTCGGGTCCGTCTGTCTGTCAAACTACGTGAACTTGCTTAAAGTAAACATTAAACGTGCATAGACTTGGCTGCCACATGACAAAGTTCATTGCCACCAAGTTTCCCCAAAATCTATACCCATCCGTTCTTGATTATGACCTTGATTATGACATTTTCAATCCAATAGTTGGTTAAGTCTCTTCTGGGCAGACTGCTGATCATTAGCCTACTATTTGCTCGCATTGTTTTGCTAACGTGTGGAATAGAGTAAAAACATAAGCTCCACACAAGTCTACTCTGTTGGACAGATAGGAACGATTACAAATCCCTGCCATGCATTGCTTATATAAGCTATACGCTATCCCATTTGTACCAACAATATGATCTCAGACAGTGATTTATGATATGCCGACTACGTACAGTAAGCCCTGCTCATTAAACACACAGAAATGGGGGAAGAAAATGTAGCAAGTAGGGATGTTAATAGATAAGCGTTAATGGATTCATCGCTGTTAAGAAATTAATCAATTAAACGAAACCTCACAGTTAACAATTAATCGAAAATTCTGCGGTTCTATCAGGCAATTTTCTGCGCTGTCTGCACGCGGCCGAGGAACGCACATGTGGGCCCGGGTGAAAAAGGTCCCCCCCGCCTTGGTAGCCACAGAAACGTCTCTGCCTTTGCATGCGATGTGACAGACAAGACAGTGCACTTTTCATTTTATTCCTCATACAAAGATGCCATTGCCTGGTCCTGTTTCTCAAATGGTCAAGATAATATAATATGTCTTTTGTATTCTTTCTAAGCAAAGTGTAGATTTTTATGTTACATTGAGGGAAATTAAGATTCTCAGATTTAAAAAAATGCCACTTATCAACTAACCGGTTAATCGATCAATCGATTAATCGATTACTTAGCGATTATTAGTTAAAGACTTAATCGATAATTCCCATCCTCAGCAGCAAGTGTTCACATATGAGGATGCATGCACACACACCTATGCATGCACAGATTGCACACACTCTCTCCCTCTCTCTCTGTCGCTATCTCTTTTAGTATGCTTAGCAATAACCTTAACCTATACTAGTTTCCCCAAACCATACTCCACCTTGGCATTTACAATATACAGGAATAAGTAAGCCTTGCCAAGCCATGAGGCCCATAGGGCAGGAGCCTATCTCCTGTTTCTGTAGCGTGAGGTAGCTTGATGTACAAGTACACCCCCTGGACACAACGCTAGTATGTCACAGAGACATATCCCCAACAATCCAACCCTTGATGCGGAGTGCCAAGCAGGGAGGTACTGAGTCTTTGGTATGGCCCGGCCGGGGATCGAACCGTGACCTCCCATACCCAGAGTGGACACTCTAAGCACAAGGCCACTGAGTTGGTAATATAAAGTCAGGAATAGCGTGTGGTAACTCATTATTTAGGCTACTTCAGTGTTGCAAAATAGAATGGGGTGCATGAAGACTCACATTCGCTGTCCATTGTTGTTGTTCAGAAGTCTAGTGGCAACTCCTGCCCATACTGCCGCTGTGACATCAAAGGAACAGAGTCCATCCTGGTGGAACCCTACCTCAAAGCCGCCGATCAGCAGGACAGCGAGGAGGACGAGGACGACGACCACGAGGATGTGGAACTGGTGATGAAGACAGTGTCTGCCTTGAGAAAAGTGTGTTCTGCCCACAGTTTGCATGTGCTTGTGAAAAAATGTCAACGACGAATTGTGAGCTGGTGGCTTGTTGTACATTTTCAAATAACCAAAGTTTGAGACAGAGGAAAATTAGCTGCACACAGATGTGCAGATATCAGAGTTTAATGCAAGCTTTCGGTCTTGAAGGACGAAACAGTACAAGGGTTTGAGCAGTGTGATCACTTGATAGCCAATGCAAGGCACCTGTGTTCAACATTCCAGTTTGTAAACATCAAGGGAATTGTAGTCCCAAATGTAGTGTAGCCTACTACAGAGACTGTGCTCTGAATAACGTACGCATAGGGTTATAGTTGATAAATTGATTTTGATAATATATTAATTAATTTAGCTGGGGATCACCTGGAACCCTTTCCAGGACCCCAGGTTAATTGCCAATATTCAAGTTGCTACCCTCTCTTCTACGGTTTACCCTGTCTCTCTGCCCCATCTCTCTCTCTCTCTCTCTCTCTCTCTCTCTCTCTCTCTCTCTCTCTCTCTCTCTCTCTCTCTCTCTCTCTCTCTCTCTCTCTCTCTCTCTCTCTCTCTCTCTCTCTCCCCCCCCGATAGCTCTCCAATGAGGAGTACCAGGTTCCTAGTTCCCATCCTAAATCCTTTATCAGCCCTCCCCCATTACCCCCTAAATCCAGTGTGGGCCAATGGAGTCGGTCTCCCCACTTCCACATTCAGCCTTCTGCGCCCAGTCTCCCAGACAGACATTCTGTAAGTTCCCACATCCAGACATTTAATTTGCTTAATGCGAAGATAGTATCTTACTTGGTGACCACACTGTTTTTTCCGTTTGCTGGCAGTGGCACCTCACAAGGGCCGATGTGCTGTGCTCCTTTTGCTTATAATATTTCACTTTCAAACATGACATTTCCCTGAAATGATGCAAGAGTAGAGCTTGTTTTGCTTTTCAAGTGAAAAGCTATGGGATACAGAAACCTTCTTGAAATATTCTTCATATTAATTAAGTACAAATACAAATACAAATAAATCCGTTATTGTCAATGTTGTGAATGTAATGTACAATTGTAAATGTTGCACGATGTGGCCAAAGATGTGCATCAGGCAAAAACATGTATTGATGGTCCTACCTTTGTTCACACTCTGTTTTAACAGTATCCCAGTAGCAAACATAAAGGACATCATGCCCTGCAGGCCGACAGTAACAGGTAGGTTTCTTTTGAAAATGTAACCAGGTGTAGGACTACCTGCAATCTCTAGGTAATATACTTGTCGCTTGTAAGCATATGTTGACCCCTCCAATTGAAAACAGCTCAACTCTGCATCTGCGGGTTTGCTAATGGGGGAAAGCCACCCCAGTTTTACTCCTATTAGCATTGTCTGTTCAGAGTTTCACATATGACATATCTCTGCACTGTTGGTTGTTCTGTCCCGTCCAATAGAAGGCAGTGGGAGGCAGCAGCCAGTACAGATGAGGAGAGTGCTGGTGGGTTGCAACCGTCAGTGTCTTACCCACTTTCCCGCAGGTGAGTGCCAGTCGTCTGCATTGAAACTCTCTATAGTCTATTGCATGTTTTCCAGATAACTTAACTAATTGGGTTAATATAAACTGTCTTTACCATTCATGTTGAGCTTCTTTGCTTGGGTCAACCATAGGCGTGCAGTTTCCCCTCCTTGAGGAAAACAGTTCATATCCACATGGTGTGGCCCCGGGTCTCTGAAAGATAAAGAACACATAATTATGTCTGATTGACTGTCCTTGAAAGTCTGACAGGCAATCAGGTCTCTTGATTACAGTTATTAGCCTCTTGCTGAACCACTTGCTGCCGACAGCAAAACACATACACACTATCCCACTGCCACGGACTGTATGAGTGATATTAACCATTTTAAACCCTGTGTACGTCATTGCCCGGTGTCCCCCAAGTCTATACTGGACCTTTTCTTCTTTTTTTCATTCACATTTACTTGCCAAAAAATAGCCAATCTATAGCTCGGTATCACCCATGGTTTAGACACTATTGGATTGGTCCGACTGTCATTAGACCGACAACCTACGAGAGTCTAATCTTGGGCTAGTTAGTACCACCACTACAACCTCAGCTTAGTCCTGGGAAATGTTTGCACTGCTGTGCTGGCTTTCATCCATCTGATCACATCGCAAACTAGCACTAGTGGGTACCTGTGGACTGGACATGACAAACTATAGGTTTTATACAGCACCATATGAAATGTGCTGAATTATTGTTGGATTAATTTTGTGGTCATCTCTCTGTGACAGTTTGGAAATGCTGCCAGAGGCAAATCATCCCGGCTCCTCCCTGTCAGGTGCAGAAGGTAGGCTTTGTTTTGGGAAATTACTTAGCCCTCAAGCCATGACCTTTCAATGTGCATTTGTATTGTGTAGACCTGCAGCATCAAAACGTGAATGAAAGGTGTCCTTTTAAAACGTTAAATACAGTACGATTGGATTATATATTGCTTTATTTACACACTTTCTCTCTTCTTAAACCTGATTCATACTTGGTTGAATCAGGTTTAAGAATATACAAATAGCAGATCATATATAGATGCTCATCATAACACATTGCGTTGTTGCTTACTTAAAAATGCAATGGTGAACAATATAGTTAGTGCTCAGTGTGGATGGCAGTCCACACTAAGACATAACTAAGACAATAGTGAATGATATAGTTATGGCTATATCCCTTTGTTTAGACAGAATATAAATAAAGCATTATATGTTCCTGCTTTTGTGTAGGTGGAGCAGCAAGTCTAACTCCCCCCATCTCAGTTAAAAAGAAAAAGGGAATAAAGGACACAAAGGGAAGGGGGTCAGAAAAGACAGAATCCAGAAAAGACAAACGCATCCAACGAGGGATGGACAGAGCCATTTCATACTGACAATGAAAGGATCTTGTCTGTTGTCTGTAAAGCCTTTTCTTTTTTTACTTTGTCACATGATGTGCCACTTGCAGAAAATATGTGTTTGTTTGTTTTTTGGATTGAAAATATTTTTTTTCTCCAGTGAACATTATTGTACAACAAAGTATAAATTATAGACTTTAGGGGCAAGAACATATCATCACTGAAGACACTGGCAGTGAAGTTTCATCCACAATTCTGACTGTGAATGACATTCAAGTATTTACTGTAAACTGCACTGTAAAATGTAGGCCTATCTGTACCAAGGGATTGGTTGATAAAGGTCAGGTGGATTGTTTTTTGGTTAATAATACAGTAGTCACAGAATAGAGCTTATAATGAAGTCTGAGCTCTTTCCAAAGTGTTGATAGTCAATACAGCCTGTGCTTGATAATAAATCAGTCAAGTGAGTTGCTTGGCATTCTAAATATGCTTTAGTAATTAGGTACTTAATCACTGGGCAGCAATAGTATAATTGCTCTGAATATGAAACTGTGGAAATATGCTTATCATTATTTAATTGATAGGCCTACCTTAAAATATAGGCCACTCATAACATTTGTTATTGTGCATATTGCATACATTGAGGGTGCGTTATTCCACTGAAATGTTCAGAGGATGCAAACAAAGCTAGAACAAAGAAAAGACAATGACTGAGAAGTGACCAAATCACCACTTAAAGCAACTCTGTTACTAACAGATGCAATGAACATGGGACATGAGCAACAAGACAAAGATGATGGCAATCAGTAGATCTGATGGAGGGGAAACAATGTTCATTTCTGGGCGCCCTCTGGTGGTGAGTAGGAGTCACGACAGCAGTAATTTGTGGAAAGTCTGTGTAAACTTAAAGGCATAAGGCTGGATGAAGGGACGCCACGCAGAGAGCTGGAACTGGAAGCCAGTGAATCAGCTGTAGAGAGCATGATGTAGGGATGGAGTAAGCTGTGGTCAGACTCCTTGGAGAGGTTCAGATCCTCTGGATGTTGTCAAGTTCAAACCTACAGGACAGAGTGATCTGTTGTAATGTGTGCCGGCCCTTGAAGGGCAGCTGCCCTGATGATAAAAAAAAGGTCCAGCTCATTAACAATAGTGTGTAAAACAGCGAGATAAATATGTGAAGATGCTAAAATTGGTTTTAGGGCTCTAAAAAAAAAGGTCATTTCAGCATTCATTTAAGGGAGACATCAACTTAAATCTGACTTGCACAACAATCTTTTATTTGAAGGGTTAGAACAACAGAAATTCCAATATTTAGAAAGCAGATGGTCAAGATAAAGTATCAGTATAGCTAAAATATAAACAAAATAGTATAGCCTCATCGTTCAGAAAACACTGAACTGCAGGCCAATTTTAAAGTTCTATGTTTCGTCAATCGTCAGACATACCACACCAGTATAATGTTAAATAAATGTCTTACTTGATTTTATTTCATATAATTTAATTCTATCTTTCATAATGGTTATATGTCTACGCATTTGGGTTTAAGTGAACTTCCAAACTTTCTGCTACTTTCTTGTTGCTAGTTATGATATATGATATGATATGACCCCTGGTGGCGCACGTCAATAGAGTTTTAAGGTTAAAGAAAGAGTAAGCTGTTGATTTAACCAGGAAAAGCTTGTTTCAGTTGTGAGAGAATTATTTAAAAAAGTACAAAAGTTCTATCAATGTCGGCTCCATGGTCTAGTTCACATCCTAAAGGTGTGTCAATGACAAATAGGAACCTTATACCATTCAAGTTATTGAAGTTTAACAAAATATTTGTTTGTCAAATTGTTTGGCTGAATTCACAAAATACTGTAGAAATGGTAAAATCTCCATAAAAGCATGAATCATTCATGCTCTTAGTTCAGGCCAAGTCGAAAATGAGACATTTCTGACTTCAAAGTAGGAAAAGTCCACATGAACAGTCCTCCTTGTCAGTCCATTATGTACCAACCTCAACCACTTGAACACTGAGGTGGGAAGATCCAAGTGGATATGTTCCCAGTTTCCACTTTCCGTCCATGCATGGATGCATCATAAGGTTGAGTTGAAGATGGGAGAAGATCACAGATTCTAAAGCATCACAACAGCCAGGATGACGAGCAGAGTGGAGGACACCAGTCCAGAAGAGGAGTCGAAGATGCTGCAGGCAGGAGGAAAATAAATGGTTAAAATAAACTGCATATAGAGCACCAAAGTTTGCAATCATTGCCGCTAGAGGCCACTATCCTAGAACTGTGGTCCAAAAATAAAGAAACCAGCCGGGCGATGTCACTCATATGGACAGTATCAACTGTCGGTGGAAAAAGTACTAATTTATCCAAATAGTAAGAAAATATTTTTTTCTTTAAATACATTATCAAATGTAACTGAATATCATATAAAAATAATTGACTAAATCACCTAATTTGTTTATTTTTTGGAACACAGTTCTAGAATGCAATCTAAGATTTCTCTGGCAGTGGTTTTCAACCCTTTCCATATCAAGGTCCATTATTTATTCGACATTTGAGCCAAGGACCACCATTTGATGAGATTTAGCATCTCAGACAAAAAACGTAGAATATGTTGTTGTCATTGGATATAAGATTTGTTGGACCACTGATTAAAAACCACTGCTCTATGGGAATATATATATATATCTTGTCGCTTGTAGAAATTTCAACATGAGCACCTGTCGTCGTCTTCTGTCGTTGAAGATGGAGTGGCTGTTGGAGGTGGAGTAGTTGTTAGAGGTGGAGTAGGTGGAGTGATTGTTGGAGGTGGAGTGGTTGTTGGAGGTGGAATAGGTGGAGTGGTTGTTGGAGGTGGAGTAGTTGTTGGAGGTGGAGTAGGTGGAGGTGGAGTGGTTGTTGGAGGTGGAGTAGTTGTTGGAGGTGGAGTAGGTGGAGGTGGAGTGGTTGTTGGAGGTGGAATAGGTGGAGTGGTTGTTGGAGGTGGAGTAGTTGTTAGAGGTGGAGTAGGTGGAGGTGGAGTGGTTGTTGGAGGTGGAATAGGTGGAGAGGTTGTTGGAGGTGGAGTAGTTGTTAGAGGTGGAGTAGGTGGATTAACTGGTGGTGATGTTGCATTAACTGGTGGTGATGTTGCATTAACTGGTGGTGACGTTGCATTAACTGGTGGTGAAGTTATATTAAGTGGTCGTGACGTTGCATTAACTGGTGGTGATGTCACATTAACAGGTGGCGATGTCACATTAACTGGTGGTGATGTCACATTAACAGGTGGTGAAGTCACATTCACTGGTGGTGATGTCACATTAACTAGTGGTGATGTCACATTAACTGGTGGTGACGTTGCATTAACAGGTGGTGATGTTGCATTGGCTGGTGGTGAAATAGAGTTGATATGTGGTGAGGTTGTGTTTACTGGTATTAAAGTAGAATTACTAAACAATGAAATGACTAATGATGACATTGCATTACCTGGTGTTGAAGTTGCAGTAACTGGTGATGAAGTTGTGTTGAACGATGATGTAGTAGTAATTGAAGCAGTGGTTGGAGCAACTGTTGTAGAAGCTGTACCTTTAGAAATATTGTAAATTAATGGAACTGCTGGAGCAGCAGTTAAAGCAGTAATGTAGCTTCATGTATGTTATAAGTTTGAAATAAATGTTAATTTGAAAAGCTCATACTTGTTGCAACAACTGTTGATGCATTCACAGGAAGGGAGAAGCCTGAACTGCCATTTCTCACAGCCTCCACTAAAGTGTTTTCCACAGCATCGATTGTTGGTGCACTAGAGTTGGCGTTGTTAAACAGCAGGGTCGCATTTACCACAATTGAACCTTGGCTGTGAAAAGATGAGTATTGTTAGATTTCATTATTGTTATGGATTTTGTCATGAATATTGGTATTGGTCCAAAAAAGATTATGTCAAGAGCATACCTGAAGCCGTTGATCACAGTTCGATAGAAGTTAGGAAATTGTGTCCTATACACATCGTCCAGCTGTGAAAAGAACACAGAAATCGCGCACACGCGCGCACACACACACACACACACACACACACACACACACACACACACACACACACACACACACACACACACACACACACACACACACACACACGCACACGCATATTAGCATTATCCACCCGTTAAATATCTAAATAAAGGTATAATTAATTATCTGTAGAGTCCTTGAGGGATATTTGACAGTGTGGACTTACCGCTGTGGCAACTACGGTTGATAATTTTTTGAATGCTGCTGAATTTGGATTCTCAAGATCTGCTGTGAAGGTTTGCTCGAGTTTGAATTCCAAATCGATCGTTGCCACTGATGCTGGAGCACAAAGGATAGGACAAAATTAGTTGCTGTAAGTAGCTATTACTAAGGATTAAGTCAGATTCAATTTCAATAAAGTGGTATTGAGTCACAGTTGAACTGATTAACTTGATATTTTTATATATTAATAATGGCACAGGCACCGCACTTGTGCACGAGATGAGTTCATGAGGTGTATGGTTTCTGTTTGCAATATAGTGGTAAAGTTGTTTTGACTAATGGTTGAGTTTTTCTTACCTGGCAATGTAGTTGCAATGACTGGTGATGAAGTTACAGTAACATGTAGTGATGTTGTATAGACTGGTGTTGAAGTTGCATCAACTGGTGAAGTTGCATTAACTGGTGGTGAAGTTGCATTAACTGGTGGTGATGTCACATTAACTGGTGGTGATGTCACATTAACAGGTGGTGAAGTCACATTCACTGGTGGTGATGTCACATTAACTAGTGGTGATGTCACATTAACTGGTGGTGAAGTTGCATTAACAGGTGGTGACGTTGCATTAACTGGTGGTGACGTTGCATTAACTGGTGGTGACGTTGCATTAACAGGTGGTGACGTTGCATTAACTGGTGGTGACGTTGCATTAACTGGTGGTGATGTTGCATTAACTGGTGGTGATGTTGCATTAACTGGTGATGACGTTGCATTAACTGGTGGTGATGTTGCATTGGCTGGTGGTGAAATAGAGTTGATATGTGGTGAGGTTGTGTTTACTGGTATTAAAGTAGAATTACTAAACAAAATTGAAATGACTAATGATGACATTGCATTACCTGGTGTTGAAGTTGCAGTAACTGGTGATGAAGTTGTGTTGAACGATGATGTAGGCCTAGTAGTAATTGAAGCAGTGGTTGGAGCAACTGTTGTAGAAGCTGTACCTTTAGAAATATTGTAAATTAATGGAACTGCTGGAGCAGCAGTTAAAGCAGTAATGTAGCTTCATGTATGTTATAAGTTTGAAATAAATGTTAATTTGAAAAGCTCATACTTGTTGCAACAACTGTTGATGCATTCACAGGAAGGGAGAAGCCTGAACTGCCATTTCTCACAGCCTCCACTAAAGTGTTTTCCACAGCATCGATTGTTGGTGCACTAGAGTTGGCGTTGTTAAATTGCAGGGTCGCATTTACCACAATTGAACCTTGGCTGTGAAAAGATGAGTATTGTTAGATTTCATTATTGTTATGGATTTTGTCATGAATATTGGTATTGGTCCAAAAAAGATTATGTCAAGAGCATACCTGAAGCCGTTGATCACAGTTCGATAGAAGTTAGGAAATTGTGTCCTATACAAATCGTCCAGCTGTGAAAAGAACACAGAAATCGCGCACGCGCGCACACACACACACACACACACACACACACACACACACACACACACACACACACACACACACACACACACACACACACACACACACACACACGCACGCACACGCATATTAGCATTATCCACCCGTTAAATATCTAAATAAAGGTATAATTAATTCTCTGTAGAGTCCTTGAGGGATATTTGACAGTGTGGACTTACCGCTGTGGCAACTACGGTTGATAATTTTTTGAATGCTGCTGAATTTGGATTCTCAAGATCTGCTGTGAAGGTTTGCTCGAGTTTGAATTCCAAATCGATCGTTGCCACTGATGCTGGAGCACAAAGGATAGGACAAAATTAGTTGCTGTAAGTAGCTATTACTAAGGATTAAGTCAGATTCAATTTCAATAAAGTGGTATTGAGTCACAGTTGAACTGATTAACTTGATATTTTTATATATTAATCATGGCACAGGCACCGCACTTGTGCACGAGATGAGTTCATGAGGTGTATGGTTTCTGTTTGCAATATAGTGGTAAAGTTGTTTTGACTAATGGTTGAGTTTTTTTACCTGGCAATGTAGTTGCAATGACTGGTGATGAAGTTACAGTAACATGTAGTGATGTTGTATAGACTGGTGTTGAAGTTGCATCAACTGGTGAAGTTGCATTAACTGGTGGTGAAGTTGCATTAACTGGTGGTGATGTCACATTAACTGGTGGTGATGTCACATTAACAGGTGGTGAAGTCACATTCACTGGTGGTGATGTCACATTAACTAGTGGTGATGTCACATTAACTGGTGGTGAAGTTGCATTAACTGGTGGTGACGTTGCATTAACTGGTGGTGATGTTGCATTAACTGGTGGTGATGTTGCATTAACTGGTGGTGACGTTGCATTAACTGGTGGTGATGTTGCATTAACTGGTGATGACGTTGCATTAACTGGTGATGACGTTGCATTAACTGGTGGTGATGTTGCATTGGCTGGTGGTGAAGTAGAGTTGATATGTGGTGAGGTTGTGTTTACTGGTATTAAAGTAGAATTACTAAACAAAATTGAAATGACTAATGACGACATTGCATTACCTGGTGGTGAAGTTGCAGTAACTGGTGATGAAGTTGTGTTGAACGATGATGTAGTAGTAATTGAAGCAGTGGTTGGAGCAACTGTTGTAGAAGCTGTACCTTTAGAAATATTGTAAATTAATGGAACTGCTGGAGCAGCAGTTAAAGCAGTAATGTAGCTTCATGTATGTTATAAGTTTGAAATAAATGTTAATTTGAAAAGCTCATACTTGTTGCAACAACTGTTGATGCATTCACAGGAAGGGAGAAGCCTGAACTGCCATTTCTCACAGCCTCCACTAAAGTGTTTTCCACAGCATCGATTGTTGGTGCACTAGAGTTGGCGTTGTTAAATTGCAGGGTCGCATTCACCACAATTGAACCTTGGCTGTGAAAAGATGAGTATTGTTAGATTTCATTATTGTTATGGATTTTGTCATGAATATTGGTATTGGTCCAAAAAAGATTATGTCAAGAGCATACCTGAAGCCGTTGATCACAGTTCGATAGAAGTTAGGAAATTGTGTCCTATACACATCGTCCAGCTGTGAAAAGAACACAGAAATCGCGCACGCGCGCACACACACACACACACACACACACACACACACGCACACGCATATTAGCATTATCCACCCGTTAAATATCTAAATAAAGGTATAATTAATTCTCTGTAGAGTCCTTGAGGGATATTTGACAGTGTGGACTTACCGCTGTGGCAACTACGGTTGATAATTTTTTGAATGCTGCTGAATTTGGATTCTCAAGATCTGCTGTGAAGGTTTGCTCGAGTTTGAATTCCAAATCGATCGTTGCCACTGATGCTGGAGCACAAAGGATAGGACAAAATTAGTTGCTGTAAGTAGCTATTACTAAGGATTAAGTCAGATTCAATTTCAATAAAGTGGTATTGAGTCACAGTTGAACTGATTAACTTGATATTTTTATATATTAATCATGGCACAGGCACCGCACTTGTGCACGAGATGAGTTCATGAGGTGTATGGTTTCTGTTTGCGATATAGTGGTAAAGTTGTTTTGACTAATGGTTGAGTTTTTTTTACCTGGCAATGTAGTTGCAATGACTGGTGATGAAGTTACAGTAACATGTAGTGATGTTGTATAGACTGGTGTTGAAGTTACATTAACTGGTGAAGTTGCATTAACTGGTGGTGAAGTTGCATTAACTGGTGGTGATGTCACATTAACTGGTGGTGATGTCACATTAACTAGTGGTGATGTCACATTAACTGGTGGTGACGTTGCATTAACTGGTGGTGATGTTGCATTAACTGGTAGTGATGTTGCATTAACTGGTGGTGATGTTGCATTAACTGGTGGTGACGTTGCATTAACTGGTGGTGACGTTGCATTGGCTGGTGGTGAAGTAGAGTTGATATGTGGTGAGGTTGTGTTTACTGGTATTAAAGTAGAATTACTAAACAAAATTGAAATGACTAATGATGACATTGCATTACCTGGTGGTGAAATTGCAGTAACTGGTGATGAAGTTGTGTTGAACGATGATGTAGTAGTAATTGAAGCAGTGGTTGGAGCAACTGTTGTAGAAGCTGTACCTTTAGAAATATTGTAAATTAATGGAACTGCTGGAGCAGCAGTTAAAGCAGTAATGTAGCTTCATGTATGTTATAAGTTTGAAATAAATGTTAATTTGAAAAGCTCATACTTGTTGCAACAACTGTTGATGCATTCACAGGAAGGGAGAAGCCTGAACTGCCATTTCTCACAGCCTCCACTAAAGTGTTTTCCACAGCATCGATTGTTGGTGCACTAGAGTTGGCGTTGTTAAATTGCAGGGTCGCATTTACCACAATTGAACCTTGGCTGTGAAAAGATGAGTATTGTTAGATTTCATTATTGTTATGGATTTTGTCATGAATATTGGTATTGGTCCAAAAAAGATTATGTCAAGAGCATACCTGAAGCCGTTGATCACAGTTCGATAGAAGTTAGGAAATTGTGTGCTATACACATCGTCCAGCTGTGAAAAGAACACAGAAATCGCGCATGCGCGCGCACACACACACACACACACACACACACACACACACACACACACACACACACACACACACACACACACACACACACACACACACACACACACACACGCATATTAGCATTATCCACCGTTAAATATCTAAATAAAGGTATAATTAATTCTCTGTAGAGTCCTTGAGGGATATTTAACAGTGTGGACTTACCTCTGTGGCAACTACGGTTGATAAGTTTTTGAATGCTGCTGAATTTGGATTCTCAAGATCTGCTGTGAAGGTTTGCTCGAGTTTGAATTCCAAATCGATCGTTGCCACTGATGCTGGAGCACAAAGGATAGGACAAAATTAGTTGCTGTAAGTAGCTATTACTAAGGATTAAGTCAGATTCAATTTCAATAAAGTGGTATTGAGTCACAGTTTAACTGATTAACTTGATATTTTTATATATTAATCATGGCACAGGCACCGCACTTGTGCACGAGATGAGTTCATGAGGTGTATGGTTTCTGTTTGTGATATAGTGGTAAAGTTGTTTTGACTAATGGTTGAGTTTTTTTTACCTGGCAATGTAGTTGCAATGACTGGTGATGAAGTTACAGTAACATGTAGTGATGTTGTATAGACTGGTGTTGAAGTTGCATTAACTGGTGAAGTTGCATTAACTGGTGGTGATGTCACATTAACTGGTGGTGACGTCACATTAACCGGTGGTGATGTCACATTAACTGGTGGTGACGTTGCATTAACTGGTGGAGTGGTTGTTGGAGGTGGAGTAGGTGGAGTGGTTGTGGTCGTCACCCTAGGGAACAACAACAATTTACAATTTAGGCATTTAGCAGATGCTCTTAATCCAGAGCAATTTAAAGTAAGCAAGAACAACACATGGTAATACAAGAACATTTACAATCTCACATTGCAAAGGATGTGTTCAGTAATACAGCAATAGCATCATGTTTTCTCATATTTGGAATGGATTGCAGAAAATAAAATAGTGTGTGAAATTAATTGCAGTACTTGCAATGTAGCAATGTAGTGCTAAATTGTACTTGCAATACTGTAATTTATCCCCACATAATAATCAGATATATTGTCCTACTGTGCGGCACATGGATTGTTATGATTATCCGGAGGATGTGTAATCTTTGCTGGCGGAAGTTTTGGACATGGAAGATCACTGCCATTAACAAGAGGAGAAATATCTAGAAGAGAAGAAAAATAATTGTGTCCAGTGGTTCCAACTCAGATATCAATGTAAAGTACAGTATAGAATCCTAAGTAATTAAGTTTTATATCTGGTTTCATGGTCAACTTTGAAGGTGAAATGTTTGCCTAGTAGTCAGTGTGCCTACCTTGGAAGTCGATATGGAAAACCACATTTCCCCCCTTCAGGAAGTCTCTCTCTCTCATTGAACTCAGACTGGCAAAGTACGTTATGCCATACAACGGGTTGGCAAAATATGTCTCATTGTTCTCCCCTGTCACCAGTACACCATTTTGACGAGGGTTGCCCCAAATGTAAATACCTGTTTACAGATGACAGGTAGAAATGGTAAACAACCCACAAGAAAATACTGTTGAAGATGTCAAGCAACAGGTTTTCGGAACAAATCATCCCTCAAGCTCACCATCACTCTCAGTTTCATTGGCATCATTAACAAAGCTCCTCTGCTTGGTCATCTGCAACTGGATATTGGGGTTCTGATCCAGCAACTGAAAAGTCACCTGCTTCCATGCGCAGGGCCATTCCAGCTGGTCATCGTTCTCACCGGAAACCAAACGCACAAACAGTCCGATGTAAGTTCTGAGCAGTACTGCTACAACCTGGTATGCATAGCCTTCACTGGAATATTGCTTTGGACCATACAAGAAGGTATTGTAGGGACTGGTGGACAAAACCTGCTCAATGTCATTCATCTGCCAGGTCACATGAGGACACTCTGTCTCTGAGAGGTTGATGTCATCTATGGAGAAGCCTCCTGGAGGTTTACAGGTACCACCTGCTCCATTCTGTGCCTGAAACTCCACTTGGAAGGTCTTGCTGGCATTTAGAGGAACATGGTGGAGCTGCCAATGAGCTGTTGGTGAACCTGGAGGAAGGATTTCCATAATAATAAAGGTTGTGATTGCAATATAATATTTGAACAATTTAAGACTGAGGACGATTCCGTCCGTCCGTCCTTACCAGTGATCTGTCCCATGAGACGTAGTTTTCCTGTAGAGTCCCACTGGTCCTGGAACTCTCTGATCCAGATGTTGAGCTGGTCTGATGGGCTCCCGCTGTGGTAGTAGTAGAACTGGAGACACTGGACATGACACGTCCTGCTGGGACTCATCTTCATGGTCTGCATCCAGATGGAATCTCCTTCCATGCCAGAGGCTGTGCTAGCATGCATGAAGTAACCTGCATAATGGAACAGTGTTTCTCAAACTTTTACATTTCAAGGTCTTCCCTTAACAAATGGACAGCAATTGGTTTTGATAGCACATCAGTGAGCTGGATGCAATCCTACCTGTAGGGGAGAGAACAGATGGTGCAGGTGGACGTAACACTGTTTTTATGAAACAAACACTATGCAGATAGATGAGAGGATAATTTAAGCTTTTCGTACAGCTGCAATGTTGGTGAGTTTGATGTTGTTTAATACAATTAGATAGGACGTTTCTGTTTGGATGAATGGGCTGTCAATGGGAAGTTGCACCTAGTTAGCACCTTGCTGACAAGATGGCAGCGGTGTGCATAAGGTCAATTGAGCTAAGCAGATTTCGCAGCTTTTTTCATCTCACTGACTCACTCACTTCACAGAAGTTCACACACTAGCACCCAACTGTACTGAAGCTGATTCTAGTTTCTGTTCTATTCTAATACTCTGATATTAGACAGCCCATATGGGTAAAAAAAAGTGTCACTGCATCTTTTGAGAGCAGGAGCTTAATTTTGAATGACAAAGTGTTTACTGCTGTGTTTTGTGTTTGAGCTATATTCTGTGAAAAGAGATTCAAGTCTTAGTGCCTTTTCTGGGTTTATACTCTTTAGCAGATTTTGTATTGACCTCTACTTTCTTTGTACCCATTCTGCAAACTGTTAATACAATTTTCAATCAATCAATCAATCAATCAATCAATCAATCAATCAATCAATCAATCAATCAATCAATCAATCCTTATGTTGTCATAAAACATTGCAGGCCTTTTTCTCCAACCATGAGTTATATGAAAATGAAAATGTTGACATGGCTAATTGTATAAAATAAAGTAGAAAATACTGTATATTATTTGCTTTATTTATTATTATTCTCTATAAACAATGCACATTGGATTATAATTTGGCATGCAATTTAGCTGTGCAACAGTTAATTGACTGTTGCGTGACAATAAATAAAATGAGGCTCAAGTGGTCAATCAGACTAATGGATTTCATTGATTGTAAAAGATCTATTAGATTTGTTTTCACTTAAAATTTAAAAACAAAATATGGCAGAAGATTATTCAGTTGATCAAAAGGGTAATCGACTAAGAGAATAAGACAATCGAAATCAAACAGAGATACTACATGGGTTAGCATCAGCTGAATTGTAAAAACGTACCACTGACACTAGGTAGGTTAGTGTGGTCAGAGCCCAGACCCCCAGCAGCAGATGTCACCCACTCCCAGCCAACTTACCACTGACACTAGGTAGGTTAGTGTCGTCAGAGCTCGGACCCCCAGCAGCAGATGTCACCCACTCCCAGCGTCCATGGGAACTCAAACAGCGACTCATTCCACATTCGGTCACATGAGAAAAACCGCAGTACATTATAAATGCAATGGTTGAATCTGTAGGCATTAAGCATAGAATAGAAAACAATTAGGTTGGTCTGACCAAATAAAAACATCACAAAGACCTGTAGGAATTACTTTACAGTACAGTACAGTCTGTAGGAATTATTGTGCTGCATTTAGCAAAATATTGCACTTAAAGTTAACATCCAAAATGTTATTCGAGAATGTCTCAAAATAGCTCTAAAGCAGAAGTACAAGAGATCCAACACTAATTATGTTAAGATAACCGAGGAATGATGGGAAATGAGACTGTATATGTTCCCTAGGTCTAGATTAGAACACTGTTTCTCAACCAGTGGTCCACCATGCCACTAGTGGTCCATGATACAATAAAGATATATTTTATATACATTTTATGTAATCTTTCAAATAGCCGATCTACAAGCTCACAACGTGTTGATGTAGATCGGCTAGTTGAACAACTTTAAAGAGGGAGTGCCACAATTTTTGTATTTTTCCAGTTTTTCATGTGTCTATGAGGTGACAGTACTTCATTAGACACCCTGGAGTCGTTTTTATGTGCAATGGTGTATTAACTTTGTATTTAGGGTTTCTTCCTGGGTTTCTTCCCCATCAGCCCCTCCCTTAACCCCTCACCCTTTATCATACAACTACAGCTGTAGTTCAGGCGGATCACCACCCATCAGGAAAACCAGGCATTGTGGGCGTGCCCACATAAAAAACAACATTTTAACAAATACTGTACACTTTTTTGAAAACATTATACCAACTTATATAACAATAAGACCTGATGATCATATTTTAGCGTGGAAAAAAATCACAGCACTCTATCTTTAATATGTTTTTCAAAATAGTAAAAAAGAATAAAAAAAATACAAAGTTTAAGGATAAGGGGGTTTAGCAGTGCGATTGTGGCAGTATGGGTATGTCTCCCACGAAGGTATGTGCTGTATACCTTTGTAGTTGTACCTTAAATGTATTAAAGAAAACATGTTTAAATAATATGGTCCTTACTGCAGTGATAGAGTCGGTTCAGCTTCAGCACGTCGCTGGAGCTCATTTCCAAACGTTGACCAATCACATTCTGAAACTCTGGGTCTTTGGTGATAATAGTGGGCCCATTCCCATTGGAGAAAGAATACTGACTATAGTGCATCACTGAGTAGTAGTCATAAGAGACTCCCTGGGTGCTGCTCGTGTTTTCACTTAGTTTTGCAAAATTATGCAGTTTACCTAGATGAGACACAAATCCATCATCACACCATAAGATAATTACAGATACATTAAATGAATCAGTATTAATTTAACTCCAAAGAGTGTAGCTACGTACAGTCTTCGGATCGAAATTAACACTAGATTCTACTGTGTAGCAAAATGTGAAAGTAATGAAAAGGAACTTTAGATGTTAATAAAACCTTCTTTGATGTTAGTAATGTTAATGGTCACGTAGTCATCTCGGTCATGTCTGGACTGTTCATGATAAAAGCCCAGAGCATGGAGAAACTCGTGTTCAGTAATGGATGTTGTATCACATCCTGGCCCAAGACTGAGCGGCTGTCCATCTTCACCAAAGCCTGATTGCCCAATGTAGGACCAACATCTGAACAGGGGAAAAATGTTTAAATTACACCTGCATTCACATCGCCAGAAAGTAGCCAGAAAGTTAATTAAACGTATTATTATGGCCGTCTGTCAATGTTATATTGAATGATGACTGACTAACAGACAGACAGACAGACAGACAGACAGACAGACAGAAAACCTACCCAGGTGACGTGTGGACAGAAATGTAGTTATCTTCAGAGTCCCTGGGCTTGAAATCAATGCATGACTTCAGTCTGAATTGTTCAAAGGCTCTCAGGCAGACCCCCTTGGAATTCATGTCTTAAATGGTCCAGATGGTGTCATGGTTGTGCAGTAGAAGTGGACGGTCATATCATGCAAGGTTAAAATGAGTCAAATGTCAGGAATCTGTTTTACAGTGATTGCTTTGACTTACCGATAGTGGTGTGTTGTTTTGTCATCACTATAAGTCACATCCAGTCAAATCTGATTCAAATCAGATCGGATCTGTCACAGATCTGTGTGTTCAGACTGGCAGCCAAATCTAGCCTGAATCTAGCCTGAATCAGATCTGTGCCACATCAAGATTGAATTTGTTTAAATGAGTCTAAATGCAGACAGGTCACATACAATTCACATGGAATCTGATTTTTTCCAATGTGACTTGAGCCACATTCAGAGGTGGTTTCAAATCTGATTCAAATCTGATCTGTCTCAGTCTGAATGCAACAACCTGATCTAAATCTGAATGACTGCATCTCTTTACTTTTTAGATAAGATGTACAAAACATAGTGTTGTGCCACACTATTGTAATGATCAAATGGTTACCTGCATGCTATTGGTTATGAAACCATATAATCCTCTGTGATAAATAATTAATCTCTGACTGAGAGTGTAAATATTACAAAATAATAGTACTTTTCTATTCTGTATATGTAGTCAGCTTTGTATTTACCAAGGGACTGTCTCAGAACATAGGGTACTGGGATTGGCCATTGCCGACTGATGGTGTTTCTCTGATATGTCTGAAATCAAGAAAAACATGTATTTAGTGTTTTTGTGTTTTATTACATAACATTTAAATGGTATGTATTAGTTTGTCTGTAGACTGTATATTACTGTATACTACTGGCCTTAGTGGCCTATACCACATTTAATTTGGACAATTCGATGGACAACAAAGTTTCCTTTATCTTATGTAACTTTAAAGTACTGTAATCTCACACACGTAATGTCATGTATGCAAGTGTCAATTACCTCAAGTTAAAGCATTTACTTAGTCCTCAGGGCAGGGGTCTGAACTAGGCCCCCTCCCTTGACCTAAAAAAGCCAATCTACAACCTCAAAAGGCATCACGTTGCTATGCGTTGTTGTGAGGTTGTAGATATGGTATTTTCACCAAATGCTCACCACTGAATAGGGTACCAATTAAGTGTTAAAATTGTAGTGATTTTATGCAATATTAATCTCACCTCCCTGATGTCACCAAATGTTAAGTCTAAACCTGTAACGAGAACATAGAAAATGGATGACACCACCACACATAGTTCACTTCATTTGAATTCCATTTTGTTTAACATTTTGTTACCCTCGTTGATTTCAGTAATGTCTTTGCCATCGCCAATATCTAGAGCAACAGAGAGATGATACAACATTGTGAAACTGACAGAAACCACGGTATGTAACACTGAGCACCAGATAGATGCCGTAGGCTGACTGGAATAAAAATCCAAATAAAGTATGCCTATTGGGCCTATTTAAACCCATTTCAACAACTGAAATAACGTAATTTAGTTAATGAATATAAGCTTACCATGGATTGTTTCAGGCTGAGGGGAAAAAATAGATTTGATCAAATCAAAACTCAACGTTTGTCAGAGATTTATTGTGTCACATTGAGATTTATTAAAATATAGATTTATAAACAAAATACAGTTGAAAAATCATTCTGGATTGTTGCTGTCGGGAGGTTTTAGATTTTTTGGCATAAATCAGTGATATTGAACACCCTTTACGTCTGTGTGTTGTTTCGAAAATATTGAACCAATGGAAAGTAGTAAAAGGTGCTTTGGACAAAACCTCTTAACTCCATTGGACCCTCAAAATGTCTCCTAAAGCAACTAACTCCATCACCTCTCCCCCTCTCATGGAAGTAATTGACAATATATAAAACATCAACTTTGATGAGGCGGTATTGCTTTGTTTTAAAAATATAAGGTTTTCTTTATTTCCCGAAAAATGTATATTTTTCATTTCCTGAAAAATGAACATTTTGGAGCTTTCCTCCCGACAGCAGAGATATAAAAAGTCTGTCAGCTGTAGTGTCAGTCAATAAATCATCTGCTACAAAGCACAAAATAATAGACTGACAGGCTATAGGTATTCTTTCTGAACTTATTAAGGTTAGGCTTATACTTTACGAACTTAAACAATTTACATGCTTATTTTGTAAATTCCTTTCCCGACTAGTGTATAAGAAATGGTACTCTTACCCTGGAGAATGATGAATAACACAGCACAAGAAGTATAAAAGTATTCATCCTTTTCACAGTCCCTTGGTCAGGCATAGCTTTTAAAAATGGGAACGCTGTATGGAAAGGTGTATTATTATTATTACCATTATTATTATTATTATTATTATTATTATTATTATTATTATTATTATTATTATTATTATTATTATTATTACTAGTAGTAGTAAAAAGTTATTTTGTAGTTCATTTTTGGAATTATTAAATTGAATTAAATTACATTTAATTAAAGGTTATTATTAGCATGTTGCAAGCCTGTATAGATTCATTTGTCTGTTGTTCAGCAGAATATTTAGGTCTGTGTGGTACAGTTCTGTACATCGTGCTTATAAGCAGTCTATTTCTGGATAGCCCAAACAGGTTTCTTACAACAGAGGAGGACATACCAAATGAGAATTTGGTATGTGTCCCTTTGTCAATCAATGCATAGTTTCAAATGCATTATCCACTTGGTCTCAACTGTAATCAGATACTGTATCCATTTTTACTATAATACACCTTTTTTCAAAATCCCAATATCAAAACATATTTTACTTATTGAAGAGTAAAACTGTACCAACTAGGGTTGTTCCGATCCGATCGTATGATTTGAAATTGGGGCCGATCACGTCATTTAAAAAATGATCTGAATAGATTCAGGACAAAAAAAATCAGGACTACCCTAGTATCAATATTATATTCATATCATGATATGATGGATATTGTCTGTGATTTTGTCTGTTGTGATATATGGCATACCCTAAGTGTTTTTTGAGAAAATCAAACAATCATAATTGGATCGTGAACAAAAAATCCCGTCCTAGTACCAACATTCGGAAAATTACACAATCATGTATTTTCTGACAATAGGCCTACCAATGATCTCTCAGACTATCTGATGACCTGAGAACATCTGTCCAGAATTTCTCTAGGTTGGTACAGAAACTATTCCTATGTATTTGGGTCCCTAATCTCACATTTGGTGCAAAGAGGAGATTTTATGTCAGGGAAGAACTATAGTCTTTGTGTAATGAAATGTGTTATTTTACAACACAATAATTCCATGATGCTGTATAATATAACTTTTGGCCACAGTTCATCAGCCAGACAGCATTCCATCAGATATTTTGCTATTAAATTGTCCATTTAATTTAGCACTAGATGTTCATCAGTCGTGGGAAAATGTACAGAAAAACTGTTCGGAAGGATAAACGAGCTGAGAATTTGTATTGTATTCACTGTTGTTTAGGAATGTGTGAAGGCTGCATAACAACTGTTGACAGATGTACTGTAAGAGCCTGAACAATAGAAAAGTCATATATCATTCATTGCAACAATACAGTAGGTGTGATGGAGCTGTCATTTGTTGCAAAGGTTGCTGCCAGTCATGTACGGTTTGTTATTTTGTAGAGATGAATGGACGACTGAACGGAACACTGAAGATGAATTAATTTACAATCTGGTCCTTGGGATCATGTGTTCATGTATATGGTTTCTGTCATGTGGCTGTTATGACATGAATTAGATATACAAAAAATAAATACAAAATAAAAATCAGTGGTGGTGGACCACTTCAGCCCTGTCTGTCTGTCTGTCTGTCTGTCTGTCTGTCTGTCTGTCTGTCTGTCTGTCTGTCTGTCTGTGTCATCATTCAATATAACATGGAGAGATGGCCATAATAATACGTTTAATTAACTTTCTGGCGATGTGAATGCAGGTGGAATTTAAATGTTTTTTTGTTTTCCTGTTCAGCCCTACATGTTGGCCATTTGAAATGTGGTTAAAGGCTCGATCTACAAGTTCACAATGTGTCGCATTGTGAGCTTGTAGATCTGCTCTTTTCAAAACATAAAGAATCATATAGAAAGTATACTGTGCATAAAGACTACTTTCTACTTTGAGAAATATGCAGCTGACAGAGTTTTACCTACGGAGTTATCTGAAGAACCTGTTTAACTGTCTAGACTAGAACAGTGCATTCTCAACATTTTCAGGCTGTGAGCCCACAAAATAATCATATTGGATCTCAATTATTTTGACTCGGTTCCACAGATAAATATCGTGAAAATAGACGATCTACAAGCTCACAACGCAGAGTCGTTGTGAGCCTGTAGATCAGTTATTTTCTTGACAATTAGGCCATTGTTTGGCCAGTTTTGTAGTCAATGCAGTAATGTTTCTTTTATTATTATTAAAAGGGTCTAAAACTCCTTAAATTGTCACTTCACTGTCATCACACCCAGTGCACTTCTTCTCGATTTAGATGGTTCAAAATGCAGCTACTAAAGTTTAGGCTTCTTCAAGTATCTCCAAATCCGACACTTTTTAGAAAGTCAGAGAGAGGGGAAACTACGTTTTGAAAAAGTTCTTATTAGCCCTGATGTTAGGAAGTGTCATATTTCAGATATACTGTATATCATGTACTGACTAATATTGGTAAATCCTCCTATGACTCACTGAAGCAAGTATGGGAGGAGGATATTGGGGTGAAATTTGACGCAGAAGAGTGGATCTTCATCTGTAACAAGATATTTCCTAAATGTACCTCTATAAACATCCATTAATTATGTAAAGTTGCCCGAGGGCCAAGGCTCCAAAAACAGTCAGCGATGCTTTTTGATGGTTTTTATTACTCCAAACTCCAGCTCCAGTGCAGATATTCTCAACAGAAAAAATCAAACAACAAAAATAATACTGGCCAAAACACAAAATAAAGAACTCACAAATACTTAACGCTCAACGAAGGAAAAAGGAAAAATAACAAACTGCACTAGGCTATGCCCAGGACATGGGCCCTAGCAGCTCTCTCACGGGTGTGTAAGCATGATGCCTGCCCGAGCCTATGCCTAACTGACTAGCTCTGCCTGCAGTCTCCCCTTTATAGGAGAGGATCCTACCACCCACAGAGAAGCAATTAAATATACCCAGCTTATCTACAAGCTCCCAGTTATCAGCTGAACCTGAATCAGTAACCCCATACCTAGATGTTCTATTTTAGATTAACATCATATGGGGATACATTCATTTCCCCAGATAATAGACATACTTTGATAAATGACATTGTGGAACACCCCTACTCCTCACCAGTACTTGGCACCTTCCCCCCTCTTAAAGTGCCAGCACTGGAGAGGCCATACAACTACTGAGGTTACAATAAACACACAGGTTAATAAACTGAATGTTTTCCCTGTGTGTATCATTTCATTTGTACATCCTGTAAATGCATACATCAACAGTATTGACATTAATGATAGGACCTGTCTGCCCCACTACCCACAGTCTGTGTGGTGTGTGCGTGCGTGCAATGTCCTTAATCAGTGTGTGTGTGTGTATAGGGCACGGGCTGCCCCGTGACAAATTACATTTCAAATTCTTTCACAGAACGTATTACACACCTCTCCGTCTTCATAATATGTTTCCCAACTCCTCAGAACTTTGCTTCAAGTGTCATTAGGAAGTAGTACTATTATGCATGTCTTCTGGAAGTGTGATCTAATTCAGCAATACTGGAAGAAGGTCCATTTTCACAATCCTAGGCAAGCTTCTTAGTTTAACTCCCAGCCTATACTTATTGCATCATGACAGTGGTTTGGCCTTGGACCCTGACTCTACCCGTTTATTATTAGACATGTTGATGACATTTCTGTTAATACAACCCAAGGACACCCCCTGTTTTATTTTTATTTTCTTTCTTTTTTCACTTTTCTTCTTTACTTTTCTCTCTCTCTGTTTTTGTTTTTGTTATTATCCTAGTCAACGATATACATATACTGTATGTATAATGATGGTTGTGGATTCTGTTTGTTCTTTCCCTTTTGTTTTCTCCTCAGCTGTTTTATTTTTATTTTTAATGTTTTTAGTTATTGCTCTGGCGCTGATTTTAATGTTGTTTTGGCAAACTACGGGCTGACCCAATGTTGGGACAGAAGACATTTGATTTATGCACAACGTACTGTATGCTGTCAAAAATGTAAAAAATCAATACAAATTATAAAACAAAATGCAGAAGAAAAGAAAAGAAAAGACAGTACATCACGCTTGTTCTGGCTCTGGCATTGATTGTTGTCCAGAATTGTCTAGAATGGTTTGTTTTTAAAGCCCTACATGAAATAGCTTCTAGCATAGCCTACGCTAACTATTGTGTACTATAACTAAGACAATGGGGAAAATGACATGAAGGGAAGGGGGTCGGAAAAGACAGAAGTATTTCCTGTACTGCACTGTAAAATGTATATCTGTACTAAGGGGGGCGGTTCATAAAGGTCAGGTGGATTATTTGGTTAGTCATACAGTATAGTTGCAGAATAAAGTTTATAACCCTAGAACACTAAACATATTTTTGTTGCACAATCACTAATATATATTTTACCCAATGTAAAATATTCCATAAAAATATTTCTCATCTAAATATATTGAAGTACAGCATGGTAACTTGAGCTACTCTTCTTTATAGTTATTTCATCATGACCTTTCACAAAAAACATATCATGGAGGGGACAAAATCGGTGAAAAACGTGCATATAATTGTTTTTAATATTCCTGAAAAAGATAAATTGGGTCCACCCATTCCTAAGAATAAAAAAAGAAAAAAGTCCATTGTGGGTGTACGGGATTCTCTCTCTATCACACCATCACTAAATTGAAATTGAAATTCACCTGAACACCTGCCTGTAGAAAAATCCAGGGATGTGGGCAGGGAAACAAACCTACCTTCTATGATGTCACTGAGCATCATGAAGGTACTGAAAGACCCATCCACCTCAGACATCAGCAACATTATGAAAATTGCAAAAATATAATCGTCCAGGTGAAAATCAGCCTTGCTTATTCTAGGGATAATGAAGTCTGAGCTCTTTCCAGTGTTGTCTTGATAGTATAATATACAGCCTGCGCTTGATAATACAATCAGTCAAGTGAGTTGCTTTAGTGAAGATGCTTTAGTAATTAGTAATCACTGGGCAGCAATAGCATACTTGCTCTGAATATCAAACTGTGGAAATATGCTTATCATTATTTAATTGATACCTTAAAATATAAGCCACTCATAACGTTTGTTATTATGCATATTGCATAAATTGCAGCTGCGTTATTCCACAGAAAAGATAATGAGTGTTCATTTCCATCATCAGCAGTGATTTAGGCTACTACAGCTAGAACAAAGAAAAGACTGAGAACTTGTGAGAAGTGACCAAATCACCACTTAAAGCAACTCTGTTACTAACAGATGCAATGAACATGGAACATGAGCAACAAGACAAAGATGAACCCAATCGTTAGATCTGATGGAGGGGAAACAATGATCAGTTTCTGGATGCCCTCTGGTCATCGACAGTAGTAGTTTGTGTAAATATGCTGTGTATGGCTGGATGAAAGGGGACGCCCGACCCACAACCTTAAAATTGATGCAGGGACCTGGAAGGCAGTGAATCAGCTGTAGAGAGCATGATGTAGGGATGGAGTAAGCTGTGGTCAGACTCCTTGGAGAGGGTCAGATCCTCGAGTCTGAATGCAAACCTGGACAGTGTTCTTTTTAAAGTGTGCAAGGACAGCTGACTGCTTCTACTCTAATGGGATCACAGAACCAAGAACCATACTGAGGCGTCAGCATCCAGGCCCGGTTTGGCCGTCGGGAGGACTGGGACCATTCTTTTATTTTATTTTTTGCATGAGGTTAGGCCAGCAAAAAAAGAAATCTCTCCTAAGCTCAGGCCAGGCCAGCCACAGTCAATTTCAATTCAATTCAGGCAGTGTTGCTGCAGCACAACTACATTGTTTGTCTTATGTTAATGGAGGGAAGACGTTAATAATATAAATAACATCAGATGGTACATTTCTCATGTGAAATTGCTGTAAAGGCCCACAAAATGTCCCCCAAGGGCCCCCAAAATTTTGCGGTGTGGCCTGCCAGGGCGTATAACTCCCGGCCTGATTTGGAGTTCCACTCCGGGCCTGTCAGCATCCATCACAGAGTTTAAACCAACATGTGTGACCTGACCATGCTTGACTTAAATACAAAAAGTCAAAACCAGACTGGTCCAGTGCAGCATGATTTTTGCTAAAAAAAAAGTTCATTTCAGCATTAATTTAAGTGAGACATCAACTGACTTGGACAAAAAGCTTTTATTTGAAGGGTTGTTATTAATATAACAGAAATTCCACCATTTAGAAAGCCTCACGGCCCTCACCGCTCAGAAAACACTGAACTTCAGGCCCATTTAAAAGTTCTAAATGCTATTATACTACAGACACATCCCACCAAATGTCTTACTTGATTTTATTTTCTATAATTTAATCCTATCTTTCATACTCGTTATATGACATTTGATATGATTTGATATGATTTGATATGATTTGATATGATTTGATATGATTTGATATGATTTGATATGATTTGATATGATTTGATATATCTGATTGAGTAAAAAAAGTTATTCAAATAACACAAAAATTCACGATCTACAAGGGGGTTATAAAGAGGTGGGGGGTATCACTTGACTAACCACTTGAACACTGAGGCTGTAAGTTTCCAAGTGGGAAAGTTCCCAGTTTCCACCTTGCATAAACGCATCATAAGGTTGAGTTGAAGATGGTAGGAGATCACGGATTCAAAAGCATCACAACAGCCAGGATGACGAGCAGAGGGGAGGACACCATTCCAGAAGAGAAGCCGAAGATGCTGCAGGCAGGAGGAAAATGAATGGTTCAAATAAACTCGATACAAAGTTTGCCATCATTGACGCTAGATGCCACTATATCCTCCTGGGTCACAGAGTGATATCGGACGAAATTTCGGCAAATTAAGCTGACATTAACCTATGGCAGTAGCCGATATCTAACCTATGGCAGTAGCCGATATCTATATGTTATTGATAAGCGTACAATTTGTGCTGGCTATGTTGGTGTGTTGCTTATCTGTAACCAAGCTATAGAATAGATTCTGAACAGTTATTTCTTATAATGAAGATGTATTCGTTTACCTGGCACAAAAGGTGAAAAAATACCCACAAAAACAAAATAAATATTGGTAACAGTATCGGCTATCGGTTAAATTATTTTAAACGTTTGTATCCATCAAGAATGTCTATATTGGTGCATATGGCAATCGCCATATTAATTTGGTTCTTCTTGGAACACAGTTCTAGAACGTGAAGATTACTCTATGGGGGAAAATAAATAAATATATATTTATATATCACACACACACACACACACACACACACACACACACACACACACACACACACACACACACACACACACACACACACACACACACACACACACACACACACACACACACACACACACACACACACACACACACACACACACACACACACACACACACGCAACATTTCTTGTCGCTTGTAGATCAGCTATTTTCAGCAATGAGCAATTTCAAAATGAGCACCTGTCATCGCCTTCTGTCGTTGAAGATGGAGATGGAGTGGTTGTTGGAGGTGGAGTAGGTGGAGGTGGGGTGGTTGGAGGTGGAGTAGGTGGAGGTGGGGTGGTTGGAGGTGGAGTAGGTGGAGGTGGGGTGGTTGGAGGTGGGGTGGTTGGAGGTGGGGTTGTTGTCACCCTAGGGAACAACAACAATTTACAATTTAGGCATTTAGCAGACGCTCTTAATCCAGAGCGACTTTACAGTAACAACAACGACATCTACAATCAGTAGTCTTACATTGCAAAGGATGTGTTCAGTAATACAGTACCGTATTGCGCAGAATATAAGATGACTGAATATAAGACGACCCACATTTTTCCAAGACCCATTTGTGGAAAAAGAACACTGAATGTCAAATTGTCTAGTCCCCGATTATAATACGACCGCGTTTTTAGGATATTTCCATTGGAAAAACAACGTACTGTAGTCTTAGAACAATAGGGTAATAGCAGCATTTTTTCTCATAGTTGTCAACTTGGATGGATTGCAGAGAATAATTGTGTGTGAAACTGCGTGATAATTAATTGCAGTACTTGGCAATCTAGTGCTAAATTGTACTCGTCTTGCAATAGGCCACCATTTTATCCCCATAATAATCAGATATATTGTCCTACTGTGCGGCACATGGATTGTTAAGAGTATCCGGAGGATGTGAAATCTTTGCTGGCTGTAGTTTTGGACATGGAAGATCACTGCCATTAACAAGAGGAGAAATATCTAGAAGAGAAGAAAATTTATTCTTTCCAGTGGTTCCAAATCATACAAGTATCAATGTAAAGTATAGAATCATATTCATTTATCTGGTTATATGGTCAACTTTGAAGGTGAAATGTTTGCCTAGTAGTCAGTGTGCCTACCTTGGAAGTCGATATGGAAAACCACATTTCCCCCCTTCAGGAAGTCTCTCTCTCTCATTGAACTCAGACTGGCAAAGTACGTTATGCCATACAACGGGTTGGCAAAATATGTCTCATTGTTCTCCCCTGTCACCACTACACCATTTTGACGAGGGTTGCCCCAAGTATAAGTACCTGTTTACAGATGACAGGTAGAAATTGTAAACAACCCACAAGAAAATACTGTTGAAGATGTCAAGCAACAGGTTTTCAGAACAAATCAGTCCCTCAAGCTCACCATCACTGTCAGTTTCATTGACATCATTAACAAAGCTCCTCTGCTTTGTCATCTGCAACTGGATATTGGGGTTCTGATCCAGCAACTGAAAAGTCACCTGCTTCCATGCGCAGGGCCATTCCAGCTGGTCATCGTTCTCACCGGACACCAAACGCACAAACAGTCCGATGTAAGTTCTGACCAGTCTTGCTACAACTTGATATGCATAGCCTTCACTGGAATATTGCTTTGGACCATACAAGAAGGTAAAGTAGGGACTGGTGGACAAAACCTGCTCAATGTCATTCATCTGCCAGGTCACATGTGGACACTCCGTCTCGGAGAGGTTGATGTCATCTATGGAGAAGCCTCCTGAAGAGTTACCTGCTCCTTTTTGTGCCTGAAACTCCACTTGGAAGGTCTTGCTGAAATTTAGAGGAACATGGTGGAGCTGCCAATGAGATGTTGGTGAACCTGGAGGAAGGAGTTCCACAATCATAAAGGATGTAATTGCAACAGTATTTTAACCCATACAGCTGGTCGCATTTACTATGAAATCGTGCATTTCCCGTCAGTCAGTCAGTGTATCACTCAAAATCCCCATGCATGGGGAAAGCATGACATCATCAGGGATAGAGACCTGATGCCATAGTAAATGTGACCTGCTGTCGCAATTAAGCCCATATATGGAGATCCCTGATGTCATCAATATTGGCCAACAACTCTACTTCTGACCTCAAACCTCAAACCCTTAGATCTCCATATATGGATATATGTCAGAACCTGTTCTGACCCCAAAGTTATTAATGCGCCAGGCAGCCGGCGAAAACTAGAGTTATCAACAGGCCTGAAAATTAAGGCCCGGCCCTACCTGGGCCCTCATCAAACCCTGTACACTCAAGACACTGCCCCCGCTGCCACCCTTAGATCTCCATATATGGAGCTGACCTGTTCTGACATTCCATTGATCTGACCTCATCAAACCCTGTACACTCAAGACACGCTCCATATATGGCCAGTACAAAATTCATTCCATATGTTGATCTGAACCCCATGGCAAAGCTCCAGCGCTTGGCTTGCCCAGCAGTCTGCTGTCACCCAGGTGGATGCGTGCACACGACCTCGCCCCTCACTTCATGCGTCTTACTGGTAAAGTATTTTGAAATGAGCTACTGTCGGTGAAGCGAGCCAAAGTAGCTCAATGGGGTGATGAAACTGAACGAGCGAATCGTGCACAATGCGCCACATATCAAATAACTTCTTTGACTAGACAATTAAACACAATGGGCACAAGGAATTGACACTCTGCTAATAATAGGGAAATTACAATCACAGATTTGTGGAGTATTAAGACAGAATGAGACCTCTGAGCTGTGAATGTTCTGCAATATTGTGCGTCATCGAGGCAGCTCCAAATCAGGAGCCCATTCTTTTATCAAACGTATTCGCATTACGGGTGGTTTGAAGAGGCGCTTTCCGTTGTCCTAAACCTGTGTGCATAAGATAGCAGATATAGGGAAAGTGCATCAACACCCTGATAGGGTTTCGGATCTCGCGAACATCATACCCCTCACTCAGGTGACCCTCGATCAGACTGTGTGGGCCTGGTCTTTCCCTATTGAATAGGGAAAGACCAGAGCCACACAATCCGCCGCTCCGGAACTACTCTGCCGGGACTGGGAGGTAGATCAATCTGGCGCATGGAAGGACTAGGCTCTCACCAGGTCCACTCCTGCTCACACCAGGTCCAGGACCTGTGCGTTGTACCAGACTCCCAGCACCAGACACTTCATTCAGTAGTGGTACGTAGATTCTTGAGCCGCAATGATTCTGCAGGCTCCACCTGGGCAACGGTGGTGCTGCAGGCTACGCTTGCGGCTTGAATGGCCCTCCTAAAGGCCTCACCGAGGTTTATTTGGGCTTCCTCCTCACGTAAGATATAGGCTGGGGCGCCAGCCCGTACTGCTCCCGGGTAACCCGGTCAGCCGGGGGGCCGTCTACATTCCGGCTGTCACCCATCTTTCTGGTGGTCACCAGGCTATAACTGGTTGTCACGTAGTCTATTCCTATGAGTCACTATGAATAGAATACCTAAGAACTAAAATACATTGCATGGATGCACCTGAAAGAAGAGGCTGAATAGAAGGAAACTAAAATGACAACATCACGAAAACAGATGAGCATGTAGATATTTTGCTGATTGTGTGTGCGTGAGTGTTTGTTCCCCTTTCACAATAGGGCCATAGCCAGAGGCTATTTGGGAGTCCTGTTCTACAATACTCACTGTCTCCTTGTCTTAATTTAAATTGTATACGATGCAGTTACATGATTTATACTTTACTAATACTTTTGTTGTGGAAAATGTTGAAGCATATTTTGTCAAGTGTTGATTGACAGTCTGTCCGTGTGTCTGTCCATTCGTTTTTCTGTGTATCAATCTGTCCGTCCGTCCTTACCAGTGATCTGTCCCATGAGACGTAGTTTTCCTGTAGAGTCCCACTGGTCCTGGAACTCTCTGATCCAGATGTTGAGCTGGTCTGATGGGCTCCCGCTGTGGTAGTAGTAGAACTGGAGACACTGGACATGACACGTCCTGCTGGGACTCATCTTCATGGTCTGCATCCAGATGGAATCTCCTTCCATGCCAGAGGCTGTGCTAGCATGCATGAAGTAACCTGCATAATGGAACAGTGTTTCTCAAACTTTTACATTTCAAGGTCTCCCCTTAATGGTTTGGGACCCATTAGGGTCCCAAACCACACCAATGCAACTCCTTGCAACTGCCATTGGGGATAATGGTGGCAAGTAAATTAGTTGCATCATGTCGCAAGGGTTATATTAAGTGAAAAGAGATTTGAGTCTTTTTCTTTGCAGATTTTGTATTGACCTGTAGTGTAGGCCTACTTTCCTTGAACTGTACCCATTCTGCATTGTTTGTTAATACAATTATCAATCAATCAATCAATTGTCATAAAACATCGCAGGCCTTTTGTTCCATCCAAATAATTATTATAAATATGGCATTAATTTATTTTATTTAATTAATTATATCATCTACTTTATGAGTTTTCAACTGGTGGTCCGTGGACCACTGGTGGTCCGTGAAGGTATTGAATGTGGTCCCTGACCATGCATGTAGGTAAGTGAAGATTTGTATTTTAATTTATTGTATTGACCACAATTGAGAAACAATGCAGTAAATGACCTGATGACGTGATGATGACGCGTCAATATTGTCAGTTACTGGGAAGTCGGAACTTCCACAGAACTTCCACAGAAAAGGGAGTTAGAATCTCAAGGGAAACTGTACCAGATTGCCTGATTGAGTCACCATTATAAGGAAATGAGCCCATAACTAGATAAAATGCCCATCGACACAGGTCTCCACCAGGGCAGGTCAGGTTGTGGCCTCCCTGGTGGCACTATAATAGGCCAATGTGAAAAGGGTGCCATTTCTTCTTGCCTTGGATGGCAATTGGATGATTTGAGGCTTTTTTCCCCTCAAAACGGGCCAATCCTGCAAACGTTGAAAGTGTGTAAGCCAATCAGTGTAGAATCTGATAAATCCAACAGACTCGTCTTGATCACATGACTACAGAGATCATGTGGACCGATTTGCGTGAGATTTGGATGAAATCTGTGCGACTAACAGAAATCGGCCTCATGGTGGCGCTATAACCGGCAGATGTGGAGGGATGCAGGGACAATGTTTTTCCATGGCCTCTAGGGAGTGCATATCCTTGAAATGAAAAAGGTTTATGTTTACTGCTGTACTACATAAAGTGTCTGTACCAGTCATTGGGTTTAGTCATTATACGTCTAAGTGTTGTGCTTCAGCTATAAGTGGGTTTTTAGGGACTCACTTATAGCTGAATTTTCTTTTAATAATATGTTCAGTGATTTTTACATTTTTATGACAGACAAAACAAAAACAAACAGACAGCTCAGCTCAGACACGTTGCAGAACAAAGGACACATGAAAACCCACCTTTTCAGACTCCATCATGGCCCATAGCACTTACCCCACCCCCTTAGATAGCATTTCTGTAGACTTAGATAGCATTTGATACAGTCTGAAAACCCACCTTTTCAGACTCCATCATGGCCCATAGCACTTACCCCACCCCCTTAGATAGCATTTCTGTAGCCTTAGATAGCATTTGATACAGACTTATAGCATATTATGTAGACAGCACTATAATTGCATTGTATGTAGTCATAGCACGTCATAGTACATATGTATAGCATAGTAGTATAGATGTATAGTTTATATGTATAGCTTCATTATATAGATATTCCACTGTTACTTTCTCAGCTTACGCATATTTCTTGATAAATGTTTTTATGTGATGTATTCCCATGCTTTTTTTTGTTCTTGCTTAATGTAAGTCACTCTGGATTAAGAGCGTCTGCTAAATGCCTAAATTGTAAATTGTAAATTGACACAGATATACACACAAACACGTACCTACACCGGACCATAAAATACAAACATAAAAATAAACAATACTGTATATGGACACATGGTGCTTGACAGTCTAGTATTAATATCCACAGCAGAAGGTAGAAAGTAAATTAAAATAAAGTAAATAAACAAGGAATGATAAATTAAAAGAAAGTAAATAAACAAGGAATGATTATCCTATCCATCAAGGTTAGTGGTATCACTTCTGTTAAGGAACCCTATGGTCAAGGTGGCAGGCTGGCAGCTAATTGAGGGCCAATAAATGGCAAATATGGATCCCATATTTCATATATCTGTTGTGGAGCATAGCAGGCAGGTTAAAAATTCCAACGGCATGCACTGCATGATTATTTTGTGCCAGTCATTCTTTACCTATAGCTGTGGTTGTAGGAAGGCCAGCACAGGTGATGCTCAGGTCACTGTTAGTCCCAGAGGACGTGAAGGTGACAAATCCTGGCTGGTCGCTGCTGATGTGACCGTTGATCCAATCCTGGTACTGAGACACTCTGGCATAGACTCCAGGGAAATTAGGCAGGGCACAACCCTGACCCCAGCTCACTATTCCAGACTGAACCCAGCGAGAACCTTCTTTGCTCACCATTGGGCCTCCTGAATCTCCCTGTCGTGTAGGGAAACACATGCTGTATTAAAACAATGAGATCTTTTCCGGGAAGAAATGCTCACAATGAACACAACCATTCAAATGATCACCTGACACGAGTCCTTCCCTCCATCAGTGAAGCCAGCACAGATCATATTGTCAGTGATGGCGCCCACTCCATAGTCACAATTACACTGTCTGTTCCCCACCACTGGAACCTCCACCTCCTGGAGGTTTTGTGGGGAAGGAAGGGCAACTAGGGAGACACAAAGTTAATTTCATGAGCAAATTATCAAATCAAACGTATTTCTTTTCTTTCATCACAGTCACCGAGTTCATTTCTGTATGGAGGTTTCTTTGTTGTATTACTGTAATTCACCTGGTTTGAAATGCTACCATTAAAATGGACCTTTACTGTACTGTACTCACGTCCAGATCCAATTGTACCCCAGCCGGTGATCCAGCTGTCGATGCCACTGTAGAAGGTGCTCCCCGATGCTGCCAGGCATACTGGTCGGATATAGCTGGTAAAAGTCACCGGCGATAAAAGTTTCAGGAGAGCGATGTCATTATTACTAGTAATAGGGTTATAGTCAGGGTGGCGGATGATCTGGCTAACCGACCGAGAGACCTCGTTAGGATTGGATAGTTCTTGACTCTGCCGACCCAGATAAACAGTGAGACCAGATGGTACGGTGTTACTAGGAATAAAGAAAAAAGGCAATCCATAATTAGCACAATATTCACTTTCCTTTTGCAAGTATTAATGAAATGGTCTCAGAGACTCTTGCTGATAATAACACCCCACCTTGCGAAGCAGTGAGCAGCTGACATCACCCATTCATTGTTAATAAGAGATCCTCCACAGAAGTGACTTGGAAAAGTACTAGATGAATGTAGACTGGCCTGCCACGGCCAGCTCCCTGTAGGAGCGTCCTCACCTCCAACTATCCTGGTGTTCAGAGGAGGCTGGCCGCACACTGAGAGAGACACAACCGTCAATTGATCTGGGTTGCAAAGCCAATAGAGTAATGCATCATTTATGCTCTATATCATACGATGAAGTATTAATCCCGCACGACACACACACACACACACACACACACACACACACACACACACACACACACACACACACACACACACACACACACACACACACACACACACACACACACACACACACACACACACACACACACTTAATAACTTTGACAGGATTCTATACTAGATTCTCGGGTTCTTTTAAAACACATCTCTTTGCCCAAAAAACTACAATGCCTTAGTTGTTGTAGCTAACTGTAACTGTCATGGTTTGACCCTTCCCCTGTCTGCATGTCAGCCACTCTCCATTCCGACTCAGTCCTTGTCACACACCTGTTCCCACTCCCTCTCCAGCCCAACAGTGCCATGCCCCTTCCACACCTGTGAACACTTCGGCAATTACCCTGCTCCCTAGAGTATAGAGCGTCGCAGTCCCTCCCCCTTTCAGGGGGAGCCCACAGGCTTTTCTTAAAGTATTTATTTAAAGACGGTTACGCCGCGGACAAAGCCAACTCGGATCGTGACAAATCATGACAATGAACACAATGTTTTGGGCCGATCAAATAATTTATAAGAAGAAAAACAAAACAAATAGTGTTGTCTCCTGCCTTTATCTTCTTTCTAATGATTTGATCGGTCCAAAATATTGTGTCTCATGGTCGCAGGCAACGTATTTCCTGTAGGCGGAGACGACATATCTGCGGTTTCCCCGCACCTCCTTCTACTACAGTGAATGGAAAAGAGACTGATGTTAGTCTGCCTCAAACGTTACTCTTTTACCTGCTTTTTACTAACACTAAAAGCCTATTCATAGTCTGGATTTTCGGTGGTGAGCTGACCACCGCGACCACCGCGAAATAACGTTGAGCGGTGGTGAGTAAAAACAGAGAGAAGGGCCGCTCAACGTTATTTCAGCTCGGGTGGTCAGCTCACCACCGGAGCGGTGGTCACCTCACCACCGAAAATCCAGACTATGAATAGGCCTTTAACATTACAAAGATGCCCAGAACATCGGGATGAACCTGTGTAGTTTATGGCTGCTCCAACAGTAGTGGCAACATACAAATAAATAAATACGGAATGTCAAAATATCTACCGCGATGGCTGAGACCAGAGCCATAAAGTAATGGTTGAGACAAAGCAGTGAAAGGTCCTGAAAGATACATAACGTCAGTCTTACCCAATACCCAATCTTTCTGTTTTAGGTACACAAGGCTGCTGTACTTTATACCTCATACTTTAATGCTTAGTATGAGGTATAAAGCAGCAGCCTTGTGCGGGGAAACCGCAGATAATTATGTCGTCTCCGCCTACAGGAAATACGTTGCCTGCGACCATGAGACCCGTTTCTGAATCGGTCTATAAGACTGGACTCTTTCCACACTCCCACTGTCAGAACATACTTCCTTGTCCCCTGTGTTTTACCTGGGTTCCTGGTTCTCTGTTTTTTTTTGCAATTCTGAAAGGCTGCATTTTTGTACTTTACTGCTTCGAAAGGTTTGCATGTTTGAACTTTCGGTTTACTGTTTTGTGCTAAACTTTGCATTTTTGGCAATTTCTGCATGCTGCTACTACTCATTTGTTTTGTTTGTAGCTTGACGGCATTCTGCATTAATAAATCATTTTATTTGAACATTCCTGCTCTTGTCCTGCATTTGGGTCCTACCCTTTGACTCACCGTGACAGCTAACATGTGTAGGCTACATTTGTACCACTGAATTAATAGAAAAATAGCATAGGCTGTATATGGAGCAAATAGTTAAAAGGTGTCACTGAAGACAGTCTGCTGTTACTTAAATAAAACACATAAATAGGACTTAAGGTCCTAGCATGTGTTTCTCTGCATTTTTCATAGAAAGAAAAACAATCTGCAAGGACGTTTACACTGAGTTTTTCATAGGCTACAGTTATGTTTTTATAACCTTATTGAGTCTGTAATTCAACCACAATATGCATCAACGGGCTAGGTTAGAAGAAATGAGCAGCCTTAGCAGCGATATTATTGCTCTTTAGCCAGGTAAAAGAAAACTGTACTTACCATCTTGTGAGTTTTGTGAGTGAGCCCCTGAAAAGGAAAGGAAACAAGCTATTCAAAAAATGACCAATTTAAATAATTTACAGCACATTGTTTTGTCAGGTTTAGTTATAATACGTCTAAGTGTACAAATGGCTTCAGCTATAGGTGGGTTTTTCTGGCTTGACAGGAAATGTCTTCTTAAGGTACTTAAGGTCCTAGCATGTGTTTTTCTGCATTTTTCATAGAAAGAAAAACAATCTGCAAGGACCTTGCAGATATTATTGCTCTTTAGCCAGGTAAAAGATAACAGTACTTACCATCTTGTGAGTTTTGTGAGTGAGCCCCTGAAAAGGAAAGGAAACAAGCTATTCAAAAAATGACAAATTTAAATAATGTACAGCTATAATTGTTTTGTTCATTGGGACAGAGGGAACAGAGGTTTCTAAACGTTTGGGTTTCAGCTATAGGTGGGTTTTTCTGGCTTGACAGGAAATGTCTTCTTAAGATACTTAAGGTCCTAGCATGTGTTTTGTACATTTCAGTTCATTTGTACATTTAAGATTGTATCGTGAGATTCGTGTGTCCGTGGCCTAATGCATATCCTTGAAATGAAAGAAGGTTTGTTTACTGCTGGACTACATAAAGTGTCATCAGGTTTAGTTATAATACGTCTAAGTGTACGAATGGCTTCAGCTATAGGTGGGTTTTTCTGGCTTGACAGGAAATGTCTTCATGGTACATACGGACAAAGAAAACTTATATATTATATATATTATATAAAACTTATAATCTTTTCCCGGGAGTCCCCGGGAGGGTCACCGGAACATCCAGACCCCCAGGAACGCGCCCAGGGGGCCGGCCCGATGTTTGTGTGTGTGTGTTAGGTTGCGCACAGGTGGTGAAAAAAAACATGCTGTTTTCGAGCTCATACCCACCCTGGCAGGCAGGCATCCACCCACACACACAGCTCCGTAAGGGAGTGGTTGCACCACTCAAAAACATACCACTTTCAGGCCTGACACTAGGTAGGTTAGTGTGGTCAGAGCTCGGACCCCCAGCAGCAGATGTCACCCACTCCCAGCGTCCATCTGTACTCAAACAGCGACTCATTCCACATTCGGTCACATTAGAAAAACCGCAGTACATTATAAATGCAATGGTTGAATCTGTAGGCATTAGAGCATAGAATAGGACACAATTAGGTTGGTCTGTGAATGTTTAGAACACTGTAAATATACGTTTGTACCTGTATTCTTGTGTAACATGTTTAAATAATATGGTCCTTACTGCAGTGATAGAGTCGGTTCAGCTTCAGCACGTCGCTGGAGCTCATTTCCAAACGTTGACCAATGACATTCTGAAACTCTGGGTCTTTGGTGATAATAGTGGGCCCATTCCCATTGGAGAAAGAATACTGACTATAGTGCATCACTGAGTAGTAGTCATAAGAGACTCCCTGGGTGCTGCTCGTGTTTTCACTTAGTTTTGCAAAATTATGCAGTTTACCTAGATGAGACACAAATCCATCATCACACCATAAGATAATTACAGATACATTAAATTAATAAGTATTAATTTAACTCCAAAGAGTAATAAAAAGGAACTTTAGATGTTAATAAAACCTTCTTTGATGTTAGTAATGTTAATGGTCACGTAGTCATCTCGGTCATGTCTGGACTGTTCATGATAAAAGCCCAGAGCATGGAGAAACTCGTGTTCAGTAATGGATGTTGTATCACATCCTGGCCCAAGACTGAGCGGCTGTCCATCTTCACCAAAGCCTGATTGCCCAATGTAGGACCAACATCTGAACAGGGGAAAAATGTTTAAATTACACCTGCATTCACAACACTGTTGCCAGAAAGGTAATTTAACTTGTTATTATGGCCATCTGTTCACCATGTTATAAGGAAGGACGGACCAGACAGACAGACAGACAGACAGACAGACAGACAGACAGACAGACAGACAGACAGACAGACAGACAGACAGACAGACAGACAGACAGACAGACAGACATAAAACCTACCCAGGTGACGTGTGGACAGAAATGTAGTTATCTTCAGAGTCCCTGGGCTTGAAATCAATGCATGACTTCAGTCTGAATTGTTCAAAGGCTCTCAGGCAGACCCCCTTGGAATTCATGTCTTAAATGGTCCAGATGGTGTCATGGTTGTGCAGTAGAGGTGGACGGTCATATCATGCAAGGTTAAAATGAGTCAAATGTCAGGAATCTGTTTTACAGTGATTGCTTTGACTTACCGATAGTGGTGTGTTGTTTTGTCATCACTATAAGTCACATCCAGTCAAATCTGATTCAAATCTGATTCATTTATTTTGGCCCGACCGTTCACACTGCATTTGCAAGTGACCAGATCGGATCTGTCACAGATCTGTGTGTTCAGACTGGCAGCCAAATCTAGCCTGAATCCAGCCTGAATCAGATATGTGCCACATCAAGATTTAAATCTGATTTGTTTAAATTAGTCTAAATGCAGACAGGTCACATACAATTCACATGGAATCAGATTTTTTCAAATGTGACTTGAGCCACATTCAGAGGTGGTCCTGATTTCAGGAGATCTGTCTCAGTCTGAATGCAACAACCTGATCTAAATCTAAATCTGAATGACTGCATCTCTTTACTTTTTAGATAAGATGTACAAAACATAGTGTAGTGCCACACTATTGTAATGATCAAATGGTTACCTGCATGCTATTGGTTATGAAACCATATCCTCTGTGATAAATAATTAATCTCTGACTGAGAGTGTAAATATTACAAAATAATAGTACATTTCTATTCTGTATATGTAGTCAGCTTTGTATTTACCAAGGGACTGTCTCAGAACATAGGGTACTGGAATTGGCCATTGTCGACTGATGGTGTTTCTCTGATATGTCTGAAATCAAGAAAAACATGTATTTAGTGTTTTTGGGTTTTATTACATAACATTTAAATGGTATCTATTAGTTTGTCTGTAGACTGTATACTACTGTATAGTACTGGCCTTAGTGGCCTATACCACATTTAATTTGGACAATTCAATGGAAAACAAAGTTTCCTTTATCTTATGTAACTTTAAAGTACTGTAATCTCACACACGTAATGTCATGTATGCAAGTGTCAATTTCCTCAAGTTAAAGCCTTTACTTAGTCCTCAGGGCAGGGGTCTAAACTAGGCCCCCTCCCTTGACCTAAAAAAGCCAATCTACAACCTCAAAAGGCATCACGTTGCTATGCGTTGTTGTGAGGTTGTAGATATGGTATGGTATGGTATGTTTCACCAAATGCTCACCACTGAATAGGGTACCAATTAAGTGTTTAAATTGTAGTCATTTTATGCAATATTAATCTCACCTCCCTGATGTCACCAAATGTTAAGTCTAAACCTGTAACGAGAACATAGAAAATGGATGACACCACGTATACACATAGTTCACTTCATTTGAATTCCATTTTGTTTAACATTTTGTTACCCTCGTTGATTTCAGTAATGTCCTTGCCATCGCCAATATCTAGAGCAACAGAGAGATGATACAACATTGTGAAACTGACAGAAACAACGGTATGTAACACTGAGCACCAGATAGATGCCGTAGGCTGACAGGAATAAAAATCCAAATAAAGTATGCCTATTGGGCCCATTTAAACCCATTTCAACAACTGAAATAACGTTATTTAGTTAATGAATATAAGCTTACCATGGATTGTTTCAGGCTGAGGGGAAAAAATAGATTTGATCAAATCAAAACTCAACGTTTGTCAGAGATTTATTGTGTCACATTGAGATTTATTAAAATATAGATTTATAAACAAAATACAGTTGAAAAATCATTCTGGATTGTTGCTGTCGGGAGGTTTTAGATTTTTTGGCATAAATCAGTGATATTGAACACCGTTTACGTCTGTGTGTTGTTTCGAAAATATTGAACCAATGGAAAGTAGTAAAAGGTGCTTTGGACAAAACCTCTTAACTCCATTGGACCCTCAAAATGTCTGCTAAAGCAACTAACTCCATCACCTCTCCCCCTCTCATGGAAGTAATTGACAATATATAAAACATCAACTTTGATGAGGCGGTATTGCTTTGTTTTAAAAAATATAAGGTTTTCTTTATTTCCTGAAAAATTTATATTTTTCATTTCTTGAAAAATGAACATTTTGGAGCTTTCCTCCCGACAGCAGAGATATAAAAGGTATTCTTTCTGAACTTATTAAGGTTAGGCTTATACTTTACGAACTTAAACAATTTACATGCTTATTTTGTAAATTCCTTTCCTGACAAGTGTATAAGAAATGGTACTCTTACCCTGGAGAATGATGAATAACACAGCACAAGAAGTATAAAAGTATTCATCCTTTTCACAGTCCCTTGGTCAGGCATAGCTTTAAAAAATGGGAACGCTGTATGGAAAGGTGTATTATTATTATTACCAGTATTACCAGTATTATTATTATAATTATTATTATTACTACTAGTAGTAGTAGTAATAGTTATTTTAGTAATATTCTTTATCAAAAGTTATTTTGTAGTTCATTTTTGGAATTATTAAATTGAATTCAATTACATTACATTTAATTAAAGGTTAATATTAGCATGTTGCAAGCCTGTATAGATTCATTTGTCTGTTGCTCAGCAGAATATTTAGGTCTGTGTGGTGCAGTTCTGTACATCGTGCTTATAAGCAGTCTATTTCTGGATAGCCCAAACTGGTTTCAAACAACAGAGGAGGACATACCAAATGAGAATTTTCAAAAAATGTGTCCCTTTGTCAATCAATGCATAGTTTCAAATGCATTATCCACTTGGTCTCAACTGTAATCAGATACTGTATCCATTTTTACTATAATACACCTTTTTTCAAAATCCCAATATCAAAACATATTTTACTTATTGAAGAGTAAAACTGTACGAACTAGGGTTGTTCCGATCCGATCGTATGATTTGAAATTGGGGCCGATCACGTCATTTAAAAAATGATCTGAATAGATTCAGGACAAAATATATTCATATCATGATATGATGGATATTGTCTGTGATTTTGTCTGTTGTGATATGGCATACCCTAAGTATTTTTTGGAGAAAATCAAACAATAATTCCATGATGCTGTATAATATAACTTTTGGCCACAGTTCATCAGCCAGACAGCATTCCATCAGATATTTTGCTATTAAATTGTCCATTTAATTTAGCACTGGATGTTCATCAGTCGTGGGAAAATGTACAGAAAAACTGTTCGGAAGGATAAAAGAGCTGAGAATTTGTATTGTATTCACTGTTGTTTAGGAATGTGTGAAGGCTGCATAACAACTGTTGACAGATGTACTGTAACAACAGACAAGTCATATCATTGCAACAATACAGTAGGTGTGATGGAGCTGTCATTTGTTGCAAAGGTTGCTGCCAGTGTACGGTTTGTTCTTTTGTAGAGATGAATGGACGACTGAACGGAACACTGAAGATGAATTAATTTACAATCCCCACGCGCACACGCACACGCACACACACACACACACACACACACACACACACACACACTTCTTGTTTGTCCCTCATTTGATTTTGATTTCTAGTTTTTAACCTTTTAAATAGTTTTCTAATAAAATATGTCTGTACTTCTTTCTGTAAAGCGACTTTGGGTACAGAAAAGCGATATATAAATCTTATATATTATTATTATTATTATTAATCTGGTCCTTGGGATCATGTATATGGTTTATGTCATGTGGCTGTTACGACATTAGATATAAAAATAAATCAGTGGTGGTGGACCACTTCAGCCCTATAGACATGTTGGCCATTTGAAATGTGGTTAAAGGCTCGATCTACAAGTTCACAGTGTCGCATTGTGAGCTTGTAGATCTGCTCTTTTCAAAACATGAAGAATCATATAGAAAGTATACTGTGCATAAAGACTACTTTCTACTTTGAGAAATATGCAGCTGACAGAGTTTTACCTACGGAGTTATCTGAAGAACCTGTTTAACTGTCTAGATTAGAACAGTGCATTCTCAACATTTTCAGGCTGTGAGCCCACAAAATAATCATATTGGAACTGGGAACCCCCCCACTCATTTATTTTGACTCGGTTCCACAGATAAATATCGTGAAAATAGAAAATAGATCTACAAGCACACAACGCAGAGTCGTTGTGAGCCTGTAGATCTGTGATTTTCTTGACAATTGTTTGGCCAGTTTTGTAATCAATGCAGTAATGTTTGTTTTATTATTATTAAAAGGGTCTAAAACTCCTTCAATTGTCACTTCACTGTCATCACACCCAGTGCACTCCTTCTCGATTTAGATGGTTCAAAATGCAGCTACTAAAGGTTAGGCTTCTTCAAGTATCTCCAAATCCGACACTTTTTAGAAAGTCAGAGGAGAGAGGGGAAACTACGTTTTGAAAAAGTTCTTATTAGCCCCGATGTTAGGAAGGCTCATATTTCAGATATATATATTGGTAACTAATTTGACCCAGAAGAGTGGATCTTCATCTGTAACAAGATATTTCCTAAATGTACCTCTATAAACATCCATTAATTACATTTCAAATTCTTTCGCAGAACGTATTACACACCTCCGTCTTCATAATATGTTTCCCAACTCCTCAGAACTTTGCTTCAAGTGTCATTAGGAAGTAGTACTATTATGCATGTCTTCTGGAAATGTGATCTAATTCAGCAATACTGGAAGAAGGTCCATTTTCACAATCCTAGGCAAGCTTCTTAGTTTAACTCCCAGCCTATACTTATTGCATCATGACAGTGGTTTGGCCTTGGACCCTGACTCTACCCGTTTATTATTAGACATGTTGATGACATTTCTGTTAATACAACCCAAGGACTTTTATTTTTATTTTATTTATTTTTTCACTTTTCTTCTTTACTTTTCTCTCTCTCTGTTTTTGTTTTTGTTATTATCCTAGTCAACGATATATGTATAATGATGGTTGTGGATTCTGTTTGTTCTTTCCCTTTTGTTTTCTCCTCAGCTGTTTTATTTTTATTTTTAATGTTTTTAGTTATTGCTCTGGTGCTGATTTTAATGTTGTTTTGGCAAACTACGGGCTGACCCAATGTTGGGACAGAAGGCATTTGATTTATGCACAACGTACTGTATGCTGTCAAAAATGTAAAAAATCAATACAAATTATAAAACAAAATGCAGAAGAAAAGAAAATACAGTACATCACGCTTGTTCTGGCTCTGGCATTGATTGAATTGTCTAGAATGGTTTGTTTTTAAAGCCCTACATGAAATAGCTTCTAGCATAGCCTACGCTAACTATTGTGTACTATAACTAAGACAATGGGGAAAATGACATGAAGGGAAGGGGGTCGGAAAAGACAGAAGTATTTCCTGTACTGCACTGTAAAATGTATATCTGTACTAAGGGGTCGGTTGATAAAGGATTATTTGGTTAGTCATACAGTATAGTTGCAGAATAAAGTTTATAACCCTAGAACACTAAACATATTTTTGAGTGGTGCAAACCACTCCTACAACCAGCTTGCAATGTCCTCGTACCTGTTTGTTTGTGTGTGTGTCTGTGTGTTTGAGAGAGAGAGAGGGGGAGGGGGGGGGGGGGGGAATTGCACCACTCAGTTCACACGTGTGTGATTTTGTTGCACAATCACTAAACATAGGTATATTTTACCCAATGTAAAATATTCCATAAAAATATTTCTCATCTAAATATATTGAAGTACAGCATGGTAACTTGAGCTACTCTTCTTTATAGTTATTTCATCATGACCTTTCACAAAAAACATATCATGGAGGGGACAAAATCGGTGAAAAACGTGCATATAATTGTTTTTAATTGAAATTCACCCGAACACCTGCCTGTAGAAAAAAACCAGGGATGTGGGCAGGGAAACAAACCTACATTCTATGATGTCACTGAGCATCATGAAGGTACTGTCGTATCTAGACTCAATAATTCATTCTTCATTCTTCAAACAGCAGATCTGCAAGCTCACGATGTTGCGTATATTTTTCTTTCCAGTCATTGTGTGATATTTCATATTCATAATGTCTGGAAGGGGGGAGTGTGACTGTGTGTTTGGACGGGACGAAAGGACAATGGACACGTGAGGGCAGTGCGCGGACAAAACATTGCAACAAGGTTTTCTTCATAACATGATGCAGTTCTCAGTTTGACCACGAAAGGTAGGCTACCTACGTCACATGTTTAGAAGGGAAATTATATTTGAGAGAGATTTAAAATACAGTATGGACAGTTTCTGTGTCGGAAATGTGGGCTAGAGTAGTCAAAGTGAAAATAGCGGTCAAAATAGGTTAGTCTATTACTTCACTGTAGTAATACGTGTGGGACTGAAAGTAACTCTGATGAAAAAGTAGCATGATATTGGGTTATCGCTTCATTTTTGAGCAGTGACCGTTCTTAAAGTAGATTGATTTTTTCTCAAACGAATAATAGATATTAAACAAGTTAAGAGACAATGTTTTGCGACACTAGAAAGAGTTCATTTATAACAGATGGAAGAGATTCAACAATCTATCTGTATTCAAAACGTTTGTGTAATGTATAAGTTTATTCAACATATAATAGGCATGTGTTGATATGTGTTTTGTCGAAGTTTAAATTAGTTAGAAAGTTGATTAAAGAGCCTATAGGTCTTGGAAATGATTAAATAATGGTAAGCTTTATTAAAACAATTGTATGTGGCTGTGTCAGGCGGACGATAGCGGTCCTATCAATACGCGTCAGTATGTAATTCGTCTTGGTATTAATAGAGCTAATTATTGTCTTCTCGTATGAAATTTAGTGTGCGAAGAATAGTCAACGAAAAAGGCAGTTAGTTGCCAGCGATGTGCGAGATTTTGCTGTTAATATCGAGATAACTTGGACCTTTGGACGTGAGTGAGTAAACAGTAGTAGCATAGGTCGATTCGTCATTTACCCAGGCCCTTAAAGGTGGGTACTGGGATAATGTAATTGCAGCGTGCTGTCATCAAGATCAAACTTTTGAAGGAAAATAGTTTCAAAATATAAATGGATTATTGAGCGTGTCTGAAAAAGCTTGTGTGTTTAAAACTGAAACACAGGGTAAGACAAAGTTGTGGTGTGTTTAAATGTCAGTTAATTGTGCTCCATTTTTGCATTGTTTGATGTAAAGTGCAATTGTCAATTTTCATATATGCCTGGAATTATTTTTGGGAACTTTTAAAGTGTCACTTTCTGTTGTTCTTTTCTTATGTTTAGTATGTCATGTGATTGGGTCAAGGGGGGTGTAATATAATTATTGTTCCACATTTTGTATTCAGCAGACGGTAAGTCCGCTGAAAGGGGGGAATGTCGTATCTAGACTCAATAATTCATTCTTATTCTACTACATTCTGTGGTAAGTTGATTGTCTAGTCTGTCTGTCTGCAAGTTTGAAAGCAATCACTCAGTCAAGTACTCTGCATTGTTCATTACTCCTTTGAAGCTTCTCTCAGGTGTGAATCAAAACACACGTAGCAGCCATCTGCTATTCCTATGCACGTTGTTGATCTTTATGTTAAATCCCAACCCCTCCCAGAACTCAACTGTTTGATGTAAACTATATATATGTCTGTAAATACAATGTTGAGTTAGGCTTGTTGGGGGCAGTGTGACCGTACGGTCATGTGCCCTGGGCTCCGCGGCTCAACTCAAGGGCCGCGGAAAGCCCTCTGTCTTTGTCTGACTTAGCCTACTGCAAATAAATACATCGATGGATCTTCAGTTCACCTCTCTCTGCTTGTTTCCTTTCATCCGACCGTCTAAGAGTTTACCGTCTATACTCTTCGTTACTTTGTCTATTTTAGTCCAGTTTAGATGAGTGTACTTGTTGAATTTACACGACAGTACTGAAAGACCCATCCACCTCAGACATCAGCGACAGCAACATTATGAAAATTGCAAAAATATAATCGTCCAGGTGAAAATCAGCCGTGCTTATTCTAGGGATAATAAAGTCTGAGCTTTTTCCAGTGTTGTCTTGATAGTATAATATACAGCCTGCACTTGATAATACAATCAGTCAAGTGAGTTGCTTTAGTGAAGATGCTTTAGTAATTAGGCGCTTCATCACTGGGCAACAATAGCATACTTGCTCTGAATATCAAACTGTGGAAATATGCTTATCATTATTTAATTGATACCTTAAAATATAAGCCACTCATAACGTTTGTTATTATGCATATTGCATAAATTGCAGCTGCGTTATTCCACAGAAAAGATAATGAGTGTTGTGAGAATTAAATTCTCAAATAAATAACGGATAATTTCCATCATCAGCAGTGATTTAGGCTACTACAGCTAGAACAAAGAAAAGACTGAGAAGTGACCAAATCACCACTTGAAGCAACTCTGTTACTAACAGATGCAATGAACATGGAACATGAGCAACAAGACAAAGATGAACCCAATCGTTAGATCTGATGGAGGAGAAACAATGATCAGTTTCTGGATGCCCTCTGGTGTTGAGTAGGAGTCACGACAGTAGTAGTTTGTGTAAATATGCTGTGTATGGCTGGATGAAAGGGGACGCCCGGACCCACAACCTTAAAATTGATGCAGGGACCTGGAAGGCAGTGAATCAGCTGTAGAGAGCATGATGTATAGGGATGGAGTAAGCTGTGGTCAGACTCCTTGGAGAGGGTCAGATCCTCGAGTCTGAATGCAAACCTGGACAGTGTTCTTTTTAAAGTGTGCAAGGACAGCTGACTGCTTCTACTCTAATGGGATCACAGAACCAAGAACCTTACTGAGGCGTCAGCATCTAGGCCCGGTTTGGCCGTCGGGAGGACCGGGACCATTCTTTTATTTTTTGCATGAGGTTAGGCCAGCAAAAAAAGAAATCTCTCCTAAGCTCAGGCCAGGCCAGCCACAGTCAATTTCAATTCAATTCAGGCAGTGTTGCTGCAGCACAACTACATTGTTTGTCTTATGTTAATGGAGGGAAGACGTTAATAATAATAATAAATAACATCAGATGGTACATTTCTAATGTGAAATTGCTGTAAAGGCCCACAAAATGTCCCCCAAGGGCCCCCAACATTTTGCGGTGTGGCCTTCCAGGGCGTATAACTCCCGGCCTGATTTGGAGTTCCACTCCGGGCCTGTCAGCATCCATCACAGAGTTTAAACCAACATGTGTGACCTGACCATGCTTGACCTTAAATACAAAAAGTCAAAACCAGACTGGTCCAGTGCAGCATGATTTTTGCTAAAAAAAAAAGTTCATTTCAGCATTAATTTAAGTGAGACATCAACTGACTTGGACAAAAAGCTTTTATTTGAAGGGTTGTTATTAATATAACAGAAATTACACCATTTAGAAAGCCCCCCTCACCGCTCAGAAAACACTGAACTTCAGGCCCATTTTAAAGTTCTAAATGCTATTATACTACAGACACATCCCACCAAATGTCTTACTTGATTTTATTTTCTATAATTTAATCCTATCTTTCATACTCGTTATATGAGATTTGATATATGATTTGATATGATTTGATATGATTTGATATGATTTGATATGATTTGATATGATTTGATATATCTGATTGAGTAAAAAAAGTTAATCAAATTACACAAAAATTCACGATCTACAAGGGGGTTATAAAGAGGTGGGGGGTATCACTTGACTAACCACTTGAACACTGAGGCTGTAAGTTTCCAAGTGGGAAAGTTCCCAGTTTCCACCTCGCATCATAAGGTTGAGTTGAAGATGGTAGGAGATCACGGATTCAAAATTATCACAACAGCCAGGATGACGAGCAGAGGGGAGGACACCATTCCAGAAGAGAAGCAGAAGATGCTGCAGGCAGGAGGAAAATGAATGGTTCAAATAAACTCGATACAAAGTTTGCCATCATTGACGCTAGATGCCACTATATCCTCCTGGGTCACAGAGTGATATCGGCCGAAATTTCGGTCAATATTGGTATCGGCAAATTAAGCTGACATTAACCTATGGCAGTAGCCGATATCTATATGTTATTGATAAGCGTACAATTTGTGCTGGCTATGTTGGTGTGTTGCTTATCTGTAACCAAGCTATAGAATAGATTCTGAACAGTTATTTTTTATAATGAAGATGTATTCGTTTACCTGGCACAAAAGGTGAAAAAATACCCACAAAAACAAAATAAATATTGGTAACAGTATCGGCTATCGGTTAAATTATTTTAAACATTTGTATCCATCAAGAATTTCTATATTGGTGCATCCCTATGACAGAGTAATTTCTTCTATTGGTAACATAACCAACTAAATCGCCATATTAATTTGGTTCTTTTTGGAACACAGTTCTTATAGAACGTGAAGATTACTCTATGGGGGAAAATAAATAAATATATATTTATATCACACACACACACACACACACACACACACACACACACACACACACACACACACACACACACACACACACACACACACACACACACACACACACACACACACACACACACACACACACACACACACACACACACACACACACACACACACGCACGCAACATTTCTTGTCGCTTGTAGATCAGCTATTTTCAGCAATGAGCAATTTCAAAATGAGCACCTGTCATCGCCTTCTGTCGTTGAAGATGGAGATGGAGTGGTTGTTGGAGGTGGAGTAGGTGGAGGTGGGGTGGTTGGAGGTGGAGTAGGTGGAGGTGGAGGTGGGTTGGTTGGAGGTGGAGTAGGTGGAGGTGGGGTGGTTGGAGGTGGGGTTGTTGGAGGTGGAGTAGGTGGAGGTGGGGTGGTTGGAGGTGGAGTAGGTGGAGGTGGGGTGGTTGGAGGTGGGGTGGTTGGAGGTGGAGTAGGTGGAGGTGGGGTGGTTGGAGGTGGGGTGGTTGGAGGTGGGGTGGTTGGAGGTGGAGTAGGTGGAATGGTTGGAGGTGGGGTGGTTGGAGGTGGGGTGGTTGGAGGTGGAGTGGTTGGAGGTGGAGTAGGTGGAGGTGGGGTGGTTGGAGGTGGGGTGGTTGGAGGTGGGGTGGTTGGAGGTGGGGTTGTCGTCACCCTAGGGAACAACAACAATTTAGGCATTTAGCAGACGCTCTTAATCCAGAGCGACTTTACAGTAACAACAACGACATCTACAATCAGTAGTCTTACATTGCAAAGGATGTGTTCAGTAATACAGTACCGTATTGCGCAGAATATAAGATGACTGAATATAAGACGACCCACATTTTTCCAAGACCCATTTGTGGAAAAAGAACACTGAATGTCAAATTGTCTAGTCCCCGATTATAATACGACCGCATTTTTAGGATATTTCCATTGGAAGAACAACGTACTGTAGTCTTAGAACAATAGGGTAATAGCAGCATTTTTTCTCATAGTTGTCAACTTGGATGGATTGCAGAGAATAATTGTGTGTGAAACTGCGTGATAATTAATTGCAGTACTTAGCAATGTAGTGCTAAATTGTACTCGTCTTGCAATAGGCCACCATCATTTATCCCCATAATAATCAGATATATTGTCCTACTGTGCGGCACATGGATTGTTAAGAGTATCCGGAGGATGTGAAATCTTTGCTGGCTGTAGTTTTGGACATGGAAGATCACTGCCATTAACAAGAGGAGAAATATCTAGAAGAGAAGAAAAAATATTATTTACAGTGGTTCCAACTCATACAAGTATAAATGTAAAGTATAGAATCATAATTCATTTATCTGGTTATATGGTCAACTTTGAAGGTGAAATGTTTACCTAGTAGTCAGTGTGCCTACCTTGGAAGTCGATATGGAAAACCACATTTCCCCCCTTCAGGAAGTCTCTCTCTCTCATTGAACTCAGACTGGCAAAGTACGTTATGCCATACAACGGGTTGGCAAAATATGTCTCATTGTTCTCCCCTGTCACCACTACACCATTTTGACGAGGGTTGCCCCAAGTATAAGTACCTGTTTACAGATGACAGGTAGAAATGGTAAACAACCCACAAGAAAATACTGTTGAAGATGTCAAGCAACAGGTTTTCAGAACAAATACAGTCCCTCAAACTCACCATCACTGTCAGTTTCATTGGCATCATTAACAAAGCTCCTCTGCTTTGTCATCTGCAACTGGATATTGGGGTTCTGATCCAGCAACTGAAAAGTCACCTGCTTCAATGCGCAGGGCCATTCCAGCTGGTCATCGTTCTCACCGGACACCAAACGCACAAACAGTCCGATGTAAGTTCTGACCAGTCTTGCTACAACCTGATATGCATAGCCTTCACTGGAATATTGCTTTGGACCATACAAGAAGGTAAAGTAGGGACTGGTGGACAAAACCTGCTCAATGTCATTCATCTGCCAGGTCACATGTGGACACTCCGTCTCGGAGAGGTTGATGTCATCTATGGAGAAGCCTCCTGAAGAGTTACCTGCTCCTTTTTGTGCCTGAAACTCCACTTGGAAGGTCTTGCTGGAATTTAGAGAAACATGGTGGAGCTGCCAATGAGATGTTGGTGAACCTGGAGGAAGGAGTTCCACAATCATAAAGGATGTAATTGCAACAGTATTTTAACCCATACAGCTGGTCGCATTTACTATGAAATCGTGCATTTCCCGTCAGTCAGTCAGTGTATCACTCAAAATCCCCATACATGGGGAAAGCATGACATCATCAGGGATAGAGACCTGATGCCATAGTAAATGTGACCTGCTGTTGCAATCAAGCCCATATATGGAGATCCCTGATGTCATCAATATTGGCCAACAACTCTACTTCTGACCTCAAACCTCAAACCCTTAGATCTCCATATATATGGATATATGTCAGAAGTGTTCTGACCCCAAAGTTATTAATGCGCCAGGCAGCCGGCGAAAACTAGAGTTCTCAACAGACCTGAAAATTAAGGCCCGGCCCTACCTGGGCCCTCATCAAACCCTGTACACTCAAGACACTGCCCCCCGCTGCCACCCTTATATATATATATATATGGAGCTGACCTGTTCTGACATTCCATTGATCTGACCTCATCAGACCCTGTACACTCAAGACACGCTCCATATATGGCCAGTACAAAATTCATTCCATATGTTGATCTGAACCCCATGGCAAAGCTCCAGCGCTTGCCCAGCAGTCTGCTGTCACCCAGGTGGATGCGTGCACACGACCTCACCCCTCACTTCTCGCCCTCAGGCGTCTTACTGGTAAAGTATTTTGAAATGAGCTACTGTCGGTGAAGCGAGCCAAAGTAGCTCAATGGGGTGATGAAACTGAACGAGCGAATCGTGCACAAAGCACCACATATCAAATAACTTCTTTGACTAGACAATTAAACACAATGGGCACAAGGAATTGACACTCTGCTGATAATAGGGAAATTACAATCACAGATTTGTGGAGTATTAAGACAGAATGAGACCTCTGAGCTGTGAATGCAATATTGTGCGTCATCGAGGCAGCTCCAAATCAGGAGCCCATTCTTTTATCAATCCGCTCCGGAACTACTCTGCCGGGACTGGGAGGTAGACCAATCTGGCGCATGGAAGGTCTAGGCTCTCACCAGGTCCACTCCTGCTCACACCAGGTCCAGGACCTGTGCGTTGTACCACACTCCCAGCACCAGACACTTCATTCAGTAGTGGTAAATTCTTGAGCCGCAATGATTCTGCAGGCTCCACCTGGGCAACGGTGGTGCTGCAGGCTACGCTTGCGGCTTGAATGGCCCTCCTAAAGGCCTCACCGAGGTTTATTTGGGCTTCCTCCTCACGTAAGATATAGGCTGGGGCGCCAACCCGTACTGCTCCCGGGTAACCCGGTCAGCCGGGGGGCCGTCTACATTCCGGCTGTCACCCATCTTTACGGTGGTCACCAGACTATACCTGGTTGTCACGTAGTCTATTCCTATGAGTCACTATGAATAGAATACCTAAAAACAAAAATACATCGCATGGATGCACCTGAAAGAAGAGGATGAATAGAAGGAAACTAAAATGACATAACATCACGAAAACAGATGAGCATGTAGATTTTTTGCTGATTGTGTGTGCGTGAGTGTTTTTTCCCCTTTCACAATAGGGCCATAGCCAGAGGCTATTTGGGAGTCCTGTTCTACAATACTCAATGTAATCCTTGTCTTAATTTAAATTGTATACGATGCAGTTACATGATTTATACTTTACTAATACTTTTGTTGTGGAGAATGTTGAAGAATATTTTGTCAAGTGTTGATTGACAGTCTGTCCGTGTGTCTGTCCATTCGTTTTTCTGTGTATCAATCTGTCCGTCTGTCCGTCCGTCCTTACCAGTGATCTGTCCCATGAGACGTAGTTTTCCTGTAGAGTCCCACTGGTCCTGGAACTCTCTGATCCAGATGTTGAGCTGGTCTGATGGGCTCCCGCTGTGGTAGTAGTAGAACTGGAGACACTGGACATGACACGTCCTGCTGGGACTCATCTTCATGGTCTGCATCCAGATGGAATCTCCTTCCATGCCAGAGGCTGTGCTAGCATGCATGAAGTAACCTGCATAATGGAACAGTGTTTCTCAAAATTTTACATTTCAAGGTCTCCCCTTAATGGTTTGGGACCCATTAGGGTCCCAAACCACACCAATGCAACTCCTTGCAACTGCCATTGGGGATAATGGTTGCAAGTAAATTAGTTGCATCATGTCGCAAGGGTTATATTAAGTGAAAAGAGATTTGAGTCTTTTTCTTTGCAGATTTTGTATTGACCTGTAGGCCTACTTTCCTTGAACTATACCCATTCTGCATTGTTTGTTAATACAATTATCAATCAATCAATCAATCAATTGTCATAAAACATTGCAGGCCTTTTGCTCCATCCAAATAATTATTATAAATATGGCATTCATTTAGTTTATTTTATTAATTATATAATCTATTTTATGAGTTTTCAACTGGTGGTCCGTGGACCACTGGTGGTCGGTGAAGGTATTGAATGTGGTCCCTGACCATGCATGTAGGAAAGTGAAGATTTGTATTTTAATTTATTGTATTGACCACAATTGAGAAACAATGCAGTAAATGACCTGATGATGACGCGTCAATATTGTCAGTTACTGGGAAGACAGCTCAGCTCAGACACGTTGCAGAACAAAGGACACAGATATACACACATACACGTACCTACCATAAAATACAAACATAAAAATAAACAATATACTGTATATGGACACATGGTACTTGACAGTCTAGATGGGAAAAGCTACCCAGAGAAAATTTAATGAAAAACAATAATAGTATTAATATCCACTGGAGAAGGTAGAAAGTAAATTAAAATAAAGTAAATAAACAAGGAATGATAAATTAAAATAAAGTAAATAAACAAGGAATGATGATCCTATCCATCAAGGTTAGTGGTATCACTTCTGTCAAGGAACCCTATGGTCAAGGTGGCAGGCTGGCAGCTAATTGAGGGCCAATAAATGGAAAATATGGATCCCATATTTGTTGTATCTTATCTTATCTGTTGTGGAGCATAGCAGGCAGGTTAAAAATTCCAACGGCATGCACTGCATGATTATTTTGTGCCAGTCATTCTTTACCTATAGCTGTGGTTGTAGGAAGGCCAGCACAGGTGACGCTCAGGTCACTGTTAGTCCCAGAGGACGTGAAGGTGACAAATCCTGGCTGGTCGCTGCTGATGTGACCGTTGATCCAATCCTGGTACTGAGACACTCTGGCATAGACTCCAGGGAAATTAGGCAGGGCACAACCCTGACCCCAGCTCACTATTCCAGACTGAACCCAGCGAGAACCTTCTTTGCTCACCATTGGGCCTCCTGAATCTCCCTGTCGTGTAGGGAAACACATGCTGTATTAAAACAATGAGATCTTTTCCGGGAAGAAATGCTCACAATGAACACAACCATTCAAATGATCACCTGACACGAGTCCTTCCCTCCATCAGTGAAGCCAGCACAGATCATATTGTCAGTGATGGCGCCCACTCCATAGTCACAATTACACTGTCTGTTCCCCACCACTGGAACCTCCACCTCCTGGAGGTTTTGCGGGGAAGGAAGGGCAACTAGGGAGACACAAAGTTAGTTTCATGAGCAAATGATCATATCAAACGTATTTATTTTCTTTCATCACAGTCACCGAGTTCATTTCTGTATGGAGGTTTCTTTGTTGTATTACTGTAATTCACCTGGTTTGAAATGCTACCATTAAAATGGACCTTTACTGTACTGTACTCACGTCCAGATCCAATTCTACCCCAGCCGGTGATCCAGCTGTCGATGCCACTGTAGAAGGTGCTCCCCGATGCTGCCAGGCATACTGGTCGGATATAGCTGGTAAAAGTCACCGGCGATGAAAGTTTCAGGAGAGCGATGTCATTATTACTACTAATAAGGTTATAGTCAGGGTGGCGGATGATCTGGCTAACCGACCGAGAGACCTCGTTAGGATTGGATAGTTCTTGACTCTGCCGACCCAGATAAACAGTGAGACCAGATGGTACGGTGTTACTAGGAATAAAGTAAAAAGGCAATCCATAATTAGCACAATATTCACTTTCCTTTTGCAAGTATTAATGAAATGGTCTCAGAGACTCTTGCTGATAATAACACCCCACCTTGCGAAGCAGTGAGCAGCTGACATCACCCATTCATTGTTAATAAGAGATCCTCCACAGAAGTGACTTGGAAAAGTACTAGATGAATGTAGACTGGCCTGCCACGGCCAGCTCCCTGTAGGAGCGTCCTCACCTCCAACTATCCTGGTGTTCAGAGGAGGCTGGCCGCACACTGAGAGAGACACAACCGTCAATTGATCTGGGTTGCAAAGCCAATAGAGTAATGCATCATTTATGCTCTCTATCATACGATGAAGTATTACTACAAACTACAAACTACAATGCCTTAGTTGTAGCTAATTGTAACTGTCATGGTTTGACCCTTCCCCTGTCTGCATGTCAGCCACTCTCCATTCCGACTCAGTCCTTGTCACACACCTGTTCCCACTCCCTCTCCAGCCCAACAGTGCCATGCCCCTTCCACACCTGTGAACACTTCGGCAATTACCCTGCTCCCTAGAGTATAGAGCGTCGCAGTCCCTCCACCTTTCAGGGGGAGCCCACAGGGTTTTCTTAAAGTATTTATTTAAAGACGGTTACGCCGCGGACAAAGCCAACTCGGATCGTGACAAATCATGACAATGAACACAATGTTTTGGGCCGATCAAATAATTTATAAGAAGAAAAACAAAACAAAGTGTTGTCTCCTGCCTTTATCTTCTTTCTAATGATTTGATCGGCCCAAAATATTGTGTTCATTGTCATGATTTGTCACGATCCGAGTTGGCTTTGTCCGCGGCGTAACAGTCTTTAAATAAATACTTTAAGAAAAGCCTATGGGACAAATGCATTGCGATTCATTTCCTGGGCCACTCGTCGTTCTGAAAGGGGGAGGGACTGCGACGCTCTATAGACCCGGTATAGACCGATTCAGAAACGGGTCTCATGGTCGCAGGCAACGTATTTCCTGTAGGCGGAGACGACATATCTGCGGTTTCCCCGCACCTCCTTCTACTAGAGTGAATGGAAAAGTGACTGATGTTAGTCTGCCTCAAACGTTACTCTTTTACCTGCTTTTTACTAACACTAAAGGCCTATTCATAGTCTGGATTTTCGGTGGTGAGCTGACCACCGCGACCACCGCGAAATAACGTTGAGTGGTGGTGAGTAAAAACAGAGAGAAGGGCCGCTCAACGTTATTTCAGCTCCGGTGGTCTGCTCACCACCGGAGCGGTGGTCACCTCACCACCGAAAATCCAGACTATGAATAGGCCTTTAACATTACAAAGATGCCCAGAACATCGGGATGAACCTGTGTAGTTTATGGCTGCTCCAACTGTAGTGGCAAAGCAGTGGAAACCGCAGATATGTCGTCTCCGCCTACAGGAAATACGTTGCCTGCGACCATGAGACCCGTTTCTGAATCGGTCTATAAGACTGGACTCTTTCCACACTCCCACTGTCAGAACATACTTCCTTGTCCCCTGTGTTTTACCTGGGTTCCTGGTTCTCTGTTTTTTTTTTCGCAATTCTGAAAGGCTGCATTTTTGTACTTTACTGCTTCGAAAGGTTTGCATGTTTTAACTTTCGGTTTACTGTTTTGTGCTAACCTTTGCATTTTTGGCAATTTCTGCATGCTGCTACTACTCATTTGTTTTGTTTGTAGCTTGAAGGCATTCTGCATTAATAAATCATTTTATTTGAACATTCCTGCTCTTGTCCTGCATTTGGGTCCTACCCTTTGACTCACCGTGACAGCTAACATGTGTACATTTGTACCACTGAATTAATAGAAAAATAGCATAGGCTGCATATGGAGCGAATAGTTAAAAGGTGTCACTGAAGACAGTCTGCTGTTACTTAAATAAAACACATAAATAGGACTTAAGGTCCTAGCATGTGTTTTTCTGCATTTTTCATAGAAAGAAAAACAATCTGCAAGGACGTTTACACTGAGTTTTTCATAGGCTACAGTTATGTTATTATAACCTTATTGAGTCTGTAATTCAACCACAATATGCATCAACGGGCTGGGTTAGAAGAAATGAGCAGCCTTAGCAGCGATATTATTGCTCTTTAGCCAGGTAAAAGAAAACTGTACTTACCATCTTGTGAGTTTTGTGAGTGAGCCCCTGAAAAGGAAAGGAAACAAGCTATTCAAAAAATGACCAATTTAAATAATTTACAGCACATTGTTTTGTCAGGTTTAGTTATAACACGTCTAAGTGTACAGATGGCTTCAGCTATAGGTGGGTTTTTCTGGCTTGACAGGAAATGTCTTCTTAAGGTACCTAGGATGTGTTTTTCTGCATTTTTCATAGAAAGAAAAACAATCTGCAAGGACCTTGCAGATAATATTGCTCTTTAGCCAGGTAAAAGATAACTGTACTTACCATCTTGTGAGTTTTGTGAGTGAGCCCCTGAAAAGGAAAGGAAACAAGCTATTCAAAAAATGACAAATTTAAATAATGTACAGCTAATTGTTTTGTTCATTGGGACAGAGGGAACAGAGGTTTCTAAACGTTTGGGTTTCAGCTATAGGTGGGTTTTTCTGGCTCGACAGGAAATGTCTTCTTAAGGTACTTAAGGTCCTAGCATGTGTTTTGTACATTTCAGTTCATTTGTACATTTAAGATTGTATCGTGAGATTCGTGTGTCCGTGGCCTAATGCATATCCTTGAAATGAAAGAAGGTTTGTTTACTGCTGGACTACATAAAGTGTCATCAGGTTTAGTTATAATACGTGTACAAATGGCTTCAGCTATAGGTGGGTTTTTCTGGCTTGACAGGAAATGTCTTCTTGGTACATACGGACAAAGAAAACTTATATGTGATGTAACATGTTTTTTATTTTTATGTTTTTGCTTATTTCTGTTCTGTTTTTACCAAATACTTGGTGTAGCTTCTGTGTGAGAAGTGAACGTGATATTGTTTATTTATGTTGTTGGTGTATTATAATCCCATAAGGGATGGGTCTTAACGACAAGACACGAAAATAAAGATTAATTCATTAATTCATTCATACACCTCAGTGTAAACATTCAATCAATCTTTCGGATACTTAAAACTAATTGAAAATTATGGGTCAGGGTGGTGGTCCCTGGTTCACAATCAGTTGAAAACCCCTGATCTATTTGATTTTCTTCACTTAATTTTTTCACGGGGAGTCCCCGGGAGGGTCCCCGGAACATCCAGACCCCCAGGAACGATGTTTGTGTGTGTGTGTTAGGTTGCACACAGGTGGTGAAAAAAAACATGCTGTTTTCGAGCTCATACCCACCCTGTCAGGCAGGCATCCACCCACACACACAGCTCCGTAAGGGAGTGGTTGCACCACTCAAAAACATACCACTTTCAGGCCTGACACTAGGTAGGTTAGTGTGGTCAGAGCTCGGACCCCCAGCAGCAGATGTCACCCACTCCCAGCGTCCATCTGTACTCAAACAGCGACTCATTCCACATTCGGTCACATTAGAAAAACCGCAGTACATTATAAATGCAATGGTTGAATCTGTAGGCATTAGAGCATAGAATAGGACACAATTAGGTTGGTCTGTGAATGTTTAGAACACTGTAAATAATAATATACGTTTGTACCTGTATTCTTGTGTAACATGTTTAAATAATATGGTCCTTACTGCAGTGATAGAGTCGGTTCAGCTTCAGCACGTCGCTGGAGCTCATTTCCAAACGTTGACCAATCACATTCTGAAACTCTGGGTCTTTGGTGATAATAGTGGGCCCATTCCCATTGGAGAAAGCATACTGACTATAGTGCATCACTGAGTAGTAGTCATAAGAGACTCCCTGGGTGCTGCTTGTGTTTTCACTTAGTTTTGCAAAATTATGCAGTTTACCTAGATGAGACACAAATCCATCATCACACCATAAGATAATTACAGATACATTAAATTAATCAGTATTAATTTAACTCCAAAGAGTGTAGCTACAGTCTTCGGATCGAAATTAACACTAGATTCTACTGTGTAGCAAAATGTGAGAGTAATGAAAAGGAACTTTAGATGTTAATAAAACCTTCTTTGATGTTAGTAATGTTAATGGTCACGTAGTCATCTCGGTCATGTCTGGACTGTTCATGATAAAAGCCCAGAGCATGGAGAAACTCGTGTTCAGTAATGGATGTTGTATCACATCCTGGCCCAAGATTGAGCGGCTGTCCATCTTCACCAAAGCCTGATTGCCCAACGTAGGACCAACATCTGAACAGGGGAAAAATGTTTAAATTACACCTGCATTCACAACACTGTTGCCAGAAAGTTAATTTAACTTGTTATTATGGCCATAAGCTGGTACGAATGATGAACAGGGACCCCCATTAACAATATAGTGTGTGCCAACTGCCAACTAACAAAACATGTATGTTAAAAATTCTGTTCACCATGTTATTATGACTGACTGACTGACTGAGCAGGCAGGCAGGCAGGCAGGCAGGCAGGCAGGCAGGCAGACAGACAGACAGACAGACAGACAGACCTACCCAGGTGACGTCTGGACAGAAATGTAGTTATCTTCAGAGTCCCTGGGCTTGAAATCAATGCATGACTTCAATCTGAATTGTTCAAAGGCTCTCATGCAGATTCCCTTGGCATTCATGTCTTATTTGGTCCATTAGGTGGTGTCATGGTTGTGCAGTAGATGTGGACGGTCATATCAGGATTAAATGAGTCAATGTCAGGATTCTCTTTTACACTTATTGCTTTGTCTTGACTGATATTAGTGGTGTGTTGTGTTGTGTTGTTTTCTTGGGTCAGAGTGAGATCAATTCAAGTGTTTCAGGTGAATGACTGCATCTCTTTACTTTTTAGATAAGATGTACAAAACATAATTTGTATTCTGCCACACTATTATGATCAATAAATGACCTGCTATTGGTTATTATGAAACCATAAAACCTTCCGTGCCACATATAAACTCTGACTGAGAGTGTGAAAAATTACAAAATTATAGTTTACTGTATACAAGTTCAGCTTTGTATTTACCAAGGGTCTGTGTCAGAACATAGGGCACTGGGATTGGCCATTGTTGACTGATGGTGTTTCTCTGATATTTCTGAAAAAAAAAAAAAACAAGAGACACTTCAGTGTTTTATTACATTGTACTAGAATTTTGCGGGACTTCGGCCCGCTCATCCTAGCGCCACGCGTTGCAAATGGAAAGAAGGCAAATATGGCAACCCAGTTGCTTGGAAAGTGCAAACTTGCCAACCTGGCTGAGTGGCCCTATTGTTCGTTTTGCTTGTTTTTATTTCCGTCTAAAAGCAAGCATGGCAAGTGGCAATGTTTCTATATACCAAGTTGCTTGGATGTCGTAAATGTGGTAACCTAGCGGGAATAGTATACTGTAGTCCTCTGCACTGTCCTGTCCTGCGCTTCACTGTACTGTACACTCCACTGTACTGTACTGTACTCCACTGTACTGTACTCCACTGCACTGTACTCTGCCTTACCATACTGTACTGTACTGTACTGTAGCAAACTGTGCTGTCCCGTGCTGCTGTGCCCTGTGTATGTGTGTGCGCACACGTGCGTGTGTGTGTGTGTGTGTGTGTGTGTGTGTGTGTGTGCAGTGAAAAGGGGAGGTGCCGGGGAATGAGGAAGTTGTGATGAAATTTGCATCACAGCGAAATGTTGTGCAATAACGGTGTGTCTGACAAAAGTAATATTTGTACAGTAAATATGACAGTTGTGTGGATGCAATGTAGTGCAGCTGGATTCGGGTGGTGTGCAGATGTTTTTTTGCATGGAGAGATGTGTGCTAACAGAGTGGTTTGTTAGGAGAAGGAGAAGGAGCACGGATAAACGGCCATGTGCTTGTGTACCCCCTGTCCATTAGGATAGAAGGATGTATTAGTTTGTCTTTTGTAAGTTTCCTTTATCTTTATCTTATGTAACTGTATCTTATGTAACTAATCTCACACACGCAATGTCATGCATTGACACTTGCACACGCAAATGTCAATTTAGTCTAGGCCTGGGCGGCTAGTGTAGCGGTCCAGGCACCTAGGCTGCTAAGCCAGACTGTTGACTCATGTCAAAGAGGACGCTGTGATTTGCCAATGTGTTCCCAGATTGGTGTCAATTTAATTTATAGCCTTACATACTGTAGTCCCCAGGGGTCTAAACTAGGCCCCCTCCTTTTCCCTCTGTCTTTGACCAAAAAAAGCCAATCTACAACCTTAAAAGGCATCACATTGCTATACATTGTTGTGAGGTTGTAGATCTGCTATTTTAGTATTTAGTGATTTTATGAAATATTAATCTCACCTCCCTGATGTCACCAAATGTTAAGTCTAAACCTGTAACGAGAACATGGAAAATGGATGACACCACCACACACAGTTGAGTTCATTTGAATTCCATTTTGTTTAAGATTTTGTTACCCTCGTTGATTTCAGTAATGTCCTTGCCATCGCCTATATCTAGAGCAACAGAGAGATGATACAACATTGTGAAACTGACAGAAACAACGGTATGTAATACTGAGCACCAGATAGATGCCGTAGGCTGACTGGAATAAAAATCCAAATAAAGTATGCCTATTGGGCCTATTTAAACCCATTTCAACAACTGAAATAACGTTATTTAGTTAATGAATATAAGCTTACCATGGATTGTTTCAGGCTGAGAGGGGGTGAAAAGATTTGATAAAATCAACAAATCAACACTTGTCATGTTCAGATTTAGTGTCATATTGGGATTGATTAAAATATAGATTTATAAATAAAATAGTTTAAAAATCATTCTGGATTTATAAAAAGTCTGTCAGCTAGTCAGTCAATAAAGCAACTGTTACAAAGCACAAAATATAGTAGACTGACAGGCTGTATGTATTCTTTCTGAATTCATTAAGGTTAGGCTTATTCTTTATGATCTTAAATAATTGACATGCTTATTTTCATAATAGTAAGTAAGTGTATGTAAATTCCTTTCCGGAATAGTGTATAAAAATGTTTTACTCTTACCCTGGAGAATGATGAATAACACAGCACAAGAAGTATAAAAGTATTCATCCTATTCACAGTCCCTTGGTCAGGCATAGCTTTTAAAAACTGGAACATTGTATGGAATTATTAATGATTCATAATAATAATTATTATTAGCAGTAGTATAGTAGTAGTTATTCAAGTTATAATTTTAATCAAAAGTTATTTTTATTAAACTATGCTGCAAGATTATTCAGTTGATCTAAAGACTATTTTGTAGTTCATTTTTTTATTTATTAAATTGAATTCAATGACATTTAATTAAAGGTTAATATTACCATGTTGCAAGCCTTCATGTAGACTATGTTTGTCTGTTGCTCAGCAGAATATTTAGGTCTGTGTGGTACAGTTCTGTACGCCATGCTTATAAGCAGTCTATTTCTGGATAGCCCAAACAGGTTTCATACTTTACTGTACTGTACTGTACATACTGTACGGATGACATACTGTACCAAATGAGTATTGTCAAAATATTTCACTCATTCTTGAGATGAGTGGAAAAAAAAATGTCCCACACATAAGAGCCTTATTTGTGTTAAAAATAAATTAATTCATAAAAATAAAAGCACTTGCAAAGTTAAATGTAATACAGGTGTATTCTTATGACATTAATTTAATTATATATTTTTTTTCATATGCCATCTGAATTAGTTAAAAGCAGGCTCTGTACCCAAAAATGCCTGTATTTAGCCTGAGGTGTTCCATTTGTTCCAACATGTCAAACTGGTTTGACACATGAGGGGAAGGTTGCTCCATGCCATCTTGGAAGTAGCTAGATGTAGCCAAAACACCCCCGAGGGGATCGACAACAACTGGAGGTTTGATGACTTCTAACGCGACAAGCGACGGGACCGTGATGGGCCGTCAAAAACATAATCTTTGGTTAGAATTGGAAGCATTGATTTAGATCCAAGAGTTATTCACGTTATTATTTTTCATCCCTTCCATTAAAATGGAGGGGGACCAGTTTGGATGACATCCCAACCAGAAATGACATTGAATGTTTCCCAATCGACGCTCTCAGACTGCAGAGCGGTGCGGGTGTGCTCGGTTATGAAATTATTAATGTTCCGTGTTTTGATTAATCTCCGTTCAGGGCTCTGAGAGTAACTATTTGATAGGACGGAGACCTCCATTTTGGCCGCTCGTAGTGTTAAAAGCGTCTAAAACGGGGCACGGTGGCATAGTTGGTAGTGCTGTCGCCTCACAGCTAGAAGGTCCTTGGTCTGATTCCCGCTGTGGACGCTGGGGGCGTGTTCTCTCCTCCACGTCATCAGTGCCCATACCCGAGGTGGAGTTGGCGAAAGGGCCTTTCTGTGTGGAGTTTGCATGTTCTCACCGTGTCCCCTAGGGTATAGGTATACCCTCACAAAAACACCCAGTAATGCTGGTCTCTAAACTACCTCCCCCTTGCCAGCCGGGCCGCCTGATGGAGGGGAAAGAATCTTATCCCCCGTCAACCTTACACTAAAGATTCCAAATGTAAACACAGAACTGGGAAAAACAGCCTTTTGTTTTAGTGCCCCAATCACGTGGAATGATTTACATCTTAAATTAAAGATATATGCTCTCCCATTACATACGGCCAATTTAAATCTTTGATTGCAGACTTACCTCCAAGTGTCTGCAACTGTTTTTAAACATGTATCACACAATGAGGAAATGTTGCTGTTCTGTTTTGTTGTTTTTTAGTTTATTGCTTTGAAAATGTTGTATTATGTTGTACTGCATCTCACTAGGAATAGATAGAACTTGCACAGCTTTACTGACATATTAGCAGAATATATGAGGCACAATTGTGCTTAATTCTTCGTCGTACGATGAAGTATGAGTCACAGAGTCAGGCTTTATATGCTTCACTAAAAATAAATTCACAGGCGGTGATGACTCTGACACCAGCTTCATGGTTCAGATGCACAAACTGGTTCAATGGCGGCAGGTGCTGTACGTACGTGCAGGTATTTGAGCCTCAATTCTTACTAGAAAAAAACATAAAATAAACTAGATAAAGTGCCAATCGGCACAGGTCTCCACCAGGGCAATCAAAACAAATATTGTATTAAGTGTAAATGTATAGATTTAAAATGAGAATTGCCAAAGGTTGTTCAAGCACAGATTTTGACCAGTGGGGGGTCTAGTTAGCCCTGCTCCCTGGCGTGTGTGTGTGTGTGTGTGTGTGTGTGTGTGTGTGTGTGTGTGTGTGTGTGTGTGTGTGTGTGTGTGTGTGTGTGTGTGTGTGTGCGCGAGTGCATGACGCGACTTGGCTTGTTGTAGCGCCACCATCAGGCTGTTGAAAACTGTCAAGTGGCATTTCTTCCTCAGCCTAGTGGGAATATGCGTGCACAGTTCGCAATCGGACGCTGCGTTGAGGAGTTGTGGCGATTTGTACAAAGTGGGCTACTCCTGAAAACTGTAGGAGCCAATCGTGGCCAATCAGGATGGAATATGAGAAATCAAACAAACCTGTCTTGATCACATGACTATGGAGATCATGTGTACCGATTTGCGTGAAATTTGGATAAAATGTGAAGGAGTAATAATAGAAAATGTGTTTTACATATGTGGGCCTCCTGGTGGCGCTATAAAGAGCAGATGTGAAAAATTCCAGGCAAAGGTTTTTCCTTGGCCTCTAGGGAGTTGGCATACAAAGTTATCCACAGATCCGTGCAGTTAGAGGTAAAAACACTTTTGGGCCAGTTATAGCGCCACCTTGAGGCTGAGTTGAAATTGTTCATGTGGCATTTCGTCCTCGGCCTAGTGGGAATGTGGGTGCACAATTTCACGGAAATCACGCGATGTGTTCATGATTTGCAGCATTTTGTTTGAAACTGAGCACTCCTGTGAACTTTGGAAGCCAATCTTAACCAATCAGGATGGAGTCTGATAAATCTGAAAGACGTGTTTCGTTGAATGGCTCTAGAGAGACTGTGTACCAATTTGCGTGATGTTTGGACAAAATCTGTAGGTGTACTGTGCAAAAACTTGTTTTGCACAAAGCGGCCTCCTGGTGGCGCTATAACAGGCCGTTCTGGAAAGTTTGGGGCAGAGGTTCATCGTTGGCATCCAGGGAGTGTGTGTGCAAAATATGGCATCGACCGGGTTAACGGTGGCCGAGATTAGCTGTTCACGGACACACGGACGGACACACAAACGGACGGACGGACGGACGGAGTGCAAAACATACTCTCCCCACATGCCTTCGGCCTGGTGGAGACAATTAAAACCAGTGTTGGGCAAGTTAAGCTACATGTAGCTGACCCAACACAACGTTATGTCAAATGTGTGACAACCAGTTGCCATATTCTCAGTTAATTGTTGTGTATGTTATCCAGAAGCCGTTTGTGGACTTACTGTGCACCACATGGGCTCTTATTGGCATGGTTCTTTGTAATGAAGTTGGTTGGCTTAACCAACATTCCGATTCCCTTATCTAAAACTAACCACACACGGAAACCACATAGTCAGAATGGCAGTGCGTCTGAATGCCACTGTCACTGTTTTAGAAGAATGTCGATAGAAGATGAAGGATGGTACATGTATGCATATACAGTGTCAGTACATGCATACATACAACTGATAAAATATCTTTTATTTTATTTTTTAGTGGTGGAAAAAGTACTCACATTTTGTACTTCAGTAAAAGTATCGGTGGCATAGTCGGTAGTGCTGCCGCCTAACAGCTAGAAGGTCCTTGGTCCGATTCCCGCTGTGGACACTGGGGGGCGCTGGGCGCGTGTTCTCTCCTCCACGTCATCAGTGCCCATACCCGAGGTGGAGTTGGCGAAAGGGCCTTTCTGTGTGGAGTTTGCATGTTCTCACCGTGTCCCCTAGGCCCTAGGGTAGGTACCCTCACAAAAACACGCAGTAATCCTGGTCTCTAAACTACCTCCCCCTTGCCAGCCGGGGCGCCTGATGGAGGGGAAAGAATCATTATTACAGATTAGTTCAACACTACCACCTATGCTCCTATGTTTTATCTATGGTTTTAAATCTTATTGTTTGGGAGACAAAACAAGAGGCACAATGCATACCATGTTACAATCTAAACATCATACAACACATGTTCACATTAATATATATTTACCATTGGCCTCTCGCCCTCATGGTCTTCCCCTCGAATCTAACCTACTGCTAGTTTACACGCATGAATACAGCAGGCCTTGAATGAGGTCACACCTCCCCGGCCAAGTTGTCAGCCAATCGAAAGCCCAGACTGCTCCTTCTCTGCCTGAGTGAGGTGGTTCTAAGCCCATGCATGTCAGCCAGCTTCCACCACACTTCCTGTGGTGTAAGACTAGCTGCTATTTCAGACTAGCTTAAACTGGTCGACTCTTAGATATTACTATAAAGGTGTTTTGGTAACTGATGTATATTTTATACCATACAGGAGATAAATGTGCACGGCAGTCATGAGACGAGATGAAGTTCCATGATGTTTATTCCAACGAAGTACAGCTTACAGCATAGACAGACTCACGCCAGCCAGCAAAGTGGCTGACGTCTCCACTCTTCATAACCCAATATCTAAGTATGGACTTTAGAACACAAATTGATAGACATTACAGGAATTAAAATGGTACTTTGTTACATTGTTCACCCTGCCATTACATGTGTTACTGTTCACTCAGTGAGTCAGCCCCCCCACCTCTCGTGAGGTGTCTAAAAGACCCCTCATGCTCCAGGATGGTGGCTTGTTACCCAACCCCATTCATGGCCTTAATGGAATGTGAAAGACCCACCAGTATTAGAGACCTCTACTATTGACAGTTCTTCTCTCTCCCTTATGAGAGTACATGTCCAGATCACCTAATACATTTACCCCAATTTTGATCATAATCTTGTCCATTCATAATTGGACAATACAGTGTGCCTACCTTGGAAGTCGATATGGAAAACCACATTTCCCCCCTTCAGGAAGTCTCTCTCTCTCATTGAACTCAGACTGGCAAAGTACGTCATGCCATACAACGGGTTGGCAAAATATGTCTCATTGTTCTCCCCTGTCACCACTACACCATTTTGACGAGGGCTGCCCCAAATGTAAGTACCTGTTTACAGGTAGAAATGGTAAACAACCACCAAGAAAATACTGTTGAAGATGTCAAGCAACAGGTTTTCAGAACAAATCAGTCCGTCAAGCTCACCATCACTGTCAGTTTCATTGGCATCATTAACAAAGCTCCTCTGCTTTGTCATCTGCAACTGGATATTGGGGTTCTGATCCAGCAACTGAAAAGTCACCTGCTTCCATGCGCAGGGCCATTCCAGCTGGTCATCGTTCTCACCGGACACCAAACGCACAAACAGTCCGATGTAAGTTCTGAGGGAGTGATACTCTTAGTTCAGGCCAAGTCGAAAATTTGACATTTCTGACTTCAAAGTAGGAAAAGTCCACATGAACAGTCCTCCTTGTCAGTCCATTATGTACCAACCTCGAACCACTTGAACACTGAGGTGGGAAGATCCAAGTGGATATGTTCCCATCAAAATGAGGGGAGATCGAAATGATGTCCCTGCATCATGCCTATAGTCTCTTCGCAGAGTAGAGCAGTGGTTCCCAAAGTGGGGTCCGGGGACCCCCAGGGGTCCTTGAGTTCCAGGGGGTCCCCATGCTAAGTGATAGTTTGGAATCAAATGGACCCTTATGGGTCTGTAACTCTGTGTACAAATGGAAGCAAAAGTAATTAATTGGGGTCCCAGATATAGAAATGTCATTAAATGGGGGGGTCCGTAGACTGATGCACGATAAAACTGGGGGTCCTTGAAATAAATAAATAAAATAAATCACTGAGAGAGTCGTAAAAGTCTTCTCTTATGGGCGCTATAATTATTTATTTTTTAGCAATTTGGGGGTCCACTGGAGTAGAGTACACAGACAAGCTATGCTAAGCGTGCTGGACAAACATGTCAAACCATCGCCTGGTGTTGTCATATGAAATGGACAATGGTGGAAGAAGTACAGTGATGGACCAAAAGTACAAAAGTATTGTTATTAATAATGAATGTACTTAAAGTGCCAAAAGTTAAATTATTCATTATTCCCCATTTCAAAAGTTTTAAAAATAGCAGATCTACATGCTCGGAATGTACGTGTTGCAGTGCTCTGCTGTGAGATTGTAGATCGTCTATTTATACAAAAGATTTAGTGGAGTAGAAGTATAAAATATAAGCATAGTAAAAAAATCTACCTCAACATTACAGTATAAAGTAAAAGGTACAGTAGGCCTACTTAGTTACTTTAACACCACTGGAACTGGGTAAAAGTACAGTATATGGCTCTGACCTGTCAACAGATGTGGTGTCTGGTTCACGCTGTCTATGGCGATGAGCCCCTGCCCCGATCCTGCCCACACTGAAGAGCACCGACGTGTTGGGCAGAGATAGCAGGAGGGTGAACGCTGACCCTTCAACCACACTCGCCGAGGACAGAAAGACTGGTAGCATGGCCCAACTGTAGAATGCCATTAGGTCTGGGAATCGGGAAAGGGACAACTTGTTCACAATGGACAGACACTGAGTGTATAAGGACCCAAATGCAGGATGAGAGGCAGAGGCAGGGAAAGACAGGTTCAGTGTTTTATTGCGACCAAAACTTTGTCGGGTACGGGGCAGGCAAAATCAAAGGCCAGGCACAGGCAAAGTAAAAAACACTAGAGGCAGTCAGAACACTAGCAACACTCGGAATACAGGGGCACGTAAGGACAACTATACTGGGAAAACTAGGGTATCTAGAAGGAACCAAGGAATCTGGTTACAAATACTCACAGGCAACATATAAACAACGTACTCACAACTGCCACTAAAACACCACAGGGAGTAAGCTAGGACACAGGTGAAACTAACTGACATGCAACAATGGGATAGGCTTGGGACTAATTAGAGGACACAGGTGGAAACACTGGCAAAAATCACAGGACTGGTTAGACAACACAGGTAACAGTAGCAACAGAGGAAACCAAGAGACACTACATTAGATTACATAAGAAACAGAGTGGGAGCATATGAAAACACAGAAGGTTGACAGAACAGGTCACGGATCGTGACACAGGTTCTATGGACATCATAGTCCTTTCCGTAAATGTACTGAATATGAAGCGTGCATGCCATACTGTAACATACTTATGGTAAAAACAATGCATGTGTGGTAAGGTGGTATTGTTTAAGGTAGCCTACTACGCCACCTGGGGAATTGCGCCCCAGGAGATATTTACTAAATGCAATACTGGACACCTGGAGCACGTAATGACTCCCAAACACAGATTCAGTAACAGTATATATAGATAGGCAAGGCAGAAACGTGTGTAACCAAAGTACAAAGCTTTATTCACTTCATGGTAAAAGATCAGGATGTTTCTTGGACATAAACAAGTTATTAGTATTTAAGTACTTCAGAGGTACAGATTGGGACACTCAGGGACCGGTGTTGAGGGTTACCAGGGGGACAGGGGACCAGCTAACCCGCCCAGGGTAGTGGCACCCCAAACCGTAGAACACAGCAAAAACAACTCATGGCACACAATAAAAGGAAAGGGGATACCACTACCACTGGAACGGGCGTCGCCTGGTCCAGACCCGGAGGCCTCAGCACCGGAACTAGCAAAGAGAGAGTTAAAACACATTAAATGAGAATCCAGACAACACAGGGTTACACTGTTACACAAACAGGTCTCCATAAACAGGTTCCAATAGAACATTCCCAGTTCATACACAATTATAATGTTTCTTCCTTTGAGTAGTGGATCAGTGGTTGGTCAGTGTTGAGCGATTATTCAGACAAGGCAAAACAGCAGCGTGGCTTCCTTTCACCGAGCCCTGGAAACACAAGCCGCAGTGTTACCACCAGGCCATTTCAATACCATACTACCACTCATTTAGGGGCAGGATACTTTAAGTAAAGTAAGGAATGTGGCTCAGGGGTAGAGTGACTGGATGGGAACCGCAAGGTTCCCAGTTCGAACACTTCGAGCACCTTGGATAAAGGCGCTATATAAATGCACCATTTACCATTTATAAGTGGGTAAATTAAAAACAAAATCTGTATAAAACTACGGTAGATTTTACTTAAACACACTGAGGTAAATTTGCCTTTTAACTTTAAGCAGACAATGATCTGTCTTGAAGGTGTTATGGTATACCATAACATAACTATCATGTCTGGTTTAAAAAAAAAATCATGTTCATTAACATACTTTTCATGCCAGGTTGAGTGGTTATGATCATGATACCTGACTGTATATAAGGCTTATAGGAAGTCTTATAACACATTAGGCTATGGCTGATAGTGATTTATATGTTATGAACATAGAGAAAAGTACTGCCGTAGCAGACAACCCGCAGCACTCCAGGTTCAAACAAAATCCTTCTAGGTGCAAGGCTCGAAGATATGAGTTAAGATGAAGAAAATGCCAGCACTCATTGTATGTCCTTTTACATGATTTTATTTACCTCTGACTAAAACGTACGCGTTTCGGCCTGTATGGCCTTCCTCAGCGTTTGTAATATGTTATGAACATAGCCTATCTATTAATTATAGCTCATTCATTATATAGGCCTATATATATTTTTGTCTCCACCAGGCCGAAGGCCTAGGGGGAGAGTATGTTTTGCACTCCGTCCGTCCGTCCGTCCGTCCGTCCGTGTGTCCGTGTGTGTGTGTGTGTGTGTGTCCGTCCATCCGTGTGTCCGTGAGCAGCTAATCTCGGCCACCGTTAACCCGGTCGATGCCAAATTTTGCACACACACTCCCTGGATGCCAACGATGAACCTCTGCCCCAAACTTTCCAGAACGGCCTGTTATAGCGCCACCAAGAGGCCGCTTTGTGCAAAACAAGTTTTTGCACAGTACACCTACAGATTTTGTCCAAACATCACGCAAATTCGTACACAGTCTCTCTAGAGCCATTCAACGAAACTGGTCTTTCAGATTTCCAGTGTGTGTGTGTGTGTCCGTCGCCTGTTATAGCGCCTGTTATAGCGCCACCAGGAGGCTGCTCCAGGAGGCCGCTTTGTGCAAAACAAGTTTTTGCACAGTACACCTACAGATTTTGTCCAAACATCACGCAAATTGGTACACAGTCTCTCTAGAGCCATTCAACGAAACCAGTCTTTCAGATTTCCAGAACGGCCTGTTATAGCGCCACCAGGAGGCCGCTTTGTGCAAAACAAGTTTTTGCACAGTACACCTACAGATTTTGTCCAAACATCACGCAAATTGGTACACAGTCTCTCTAGAGCCATTCAACGAAACCGGTCTTTCAGATTTCCAGAACGGCCTGTTATAGCGCCACCAGGAGGCCGCTTTGTGCAAAACAAGTTTTTGCACAGTACACCTACAGATTTTGTCCAAACATCACGCAAATTGGTACACAGTCTCTCTAGAGCCATTCAACGAAACCGGTCTTTCAGATTTCTCAGACTCCATCCTGATTGGTTAAGATTGGCTTCCAAAGTTCACAGGAGTGCTCAGTTTCAAACAAAATGCTGCAAATCATGAACACATCGCGTGATTTCCGTGAAATTGTGCACCCACATTCCCACTAGGCAGAGGACGAAATGCCACATGAACAATTTCAACTCAGCCTCAAGGTGGCGCTATAACTGGCCGAAAAGTGTTTTTACCTCTAACTGCACGGATCTGTGGATAACTTTGTATGCCAACTCCCTAGAGGCCAAGGAAAAACCTTTGCCTGGAATTCTTCACATCTGCTCATCCTGGTGGAGACCTGTGCCCAGTAGGGCACTTTTTCTAGTTTTAAATATATTTATAGCTTTGTTAACTACATAATAGGCATTACTGTTACCATCCATGTATAATAATAACCTGTAGGCATCATAGGCTGTTATTATTTATATTGTATAGTAATGTATGAAATCTACTTACCGGTGAGGCAGTACAATGTTCTGCAAGTGCTGCAATGGCCCGGGGGAGAAAAACAGAAAAACGTGACATCAAACGGTTTCCTATGTCAGGGTGGAAGCATGGTGGGGGATGATGATATACTCTGTCCAGACTCCAGACACACAACAAAAAAAAGGAAAAGAAAAAAAAATGTTTTTTGAGTCTTCTAAGATAAGTCCCATGGTTCTCAGCTGGTCAATCAATTAATCAGGTCCACAGTGGTGAAGCTCTGGGAATATAAAACCACTTGATGGCTGTTTATCTTAAGTAAACAGTTGGACATTAATAGGCACGCTCGTCAGAACCACACAGATGATAGTTCACATCTGCTCTGAAACATATCCTGCTGTTGCATACAGAAACCAATAAGTGTAATGTGTTTTTCTCATGTACCAAATATGATACTGTATAATTATTACTGTATTATTGTGTATTATTAATTATACAGTATATAATCTTCTTCTCCCTCTTCTTCCTCTTCTTATTCTTCTTCTTATCTATTTTTTAACCCCACAAGTAGATGGCCTGTTTTTGAAGAATGGTGAATCTTAGATTGATAATGTATTTATGAATGTATTTAAAACAACTTCTGGTTCATTATGTTGTATACAATTGTCTGAGGAGTGAAATTTTCTATGTATATTTGTTGATTTTCAATCATGCATGTGTCACTGAAAGAGTGCTGGCACTCGGAAATAGTTTGTGTGATGGGTATAGGTGAGGTGTAATGGACAAAATGGTGAGCAGGCAAGGCCACCGGCCAGGCTGACCAAGACGAGGCAGAGGCAGAGGATTCTGTTTAGGTTTTAATTGGTTTGTGTGCTGTACAAAGGGACAAACAATAGTTGGCATCAATAAGCCTATCAGACAACAAATCATAAATGGCAGCTCAATCCATATTCAAGAGTATAAATAATATTCATAATTAAATCAAACATGCATAATTAGAGATCAGATATAATATATATATATAATATCTTAAAGCATCAAATATACATATATAATAATATATATATATATATATATATAATATCTCAAAGCTTCAAATATATATGAGAAACTATATCTCTATGTTAAATAATCAATCAGGAATAATGTAGGCCAAATAGATATAAAGAAAGCATCAATCAATCATATATGAAACATATAAACATACCTAGCCCTCCAAGCAGAACCCAATGCTACTGAAGTTTCTGACATTTGTTAGACCCAGTGCATTGGGTCCTGTTGCATCAGTATCCTGCCACCTGGTACGCGGACATTCATAAAACATAAACAACATGGATAACGCCTGTCTGCGCTCTTTGACGACATTTTCTCGTGTGAGGGCTTCTGAATCTGTGAAGTATAAGTACCCATACATGCCGCTGCGAATATCTCCTGTGGCGCGGAAGCCGTTAAGTATTTTTAATTTCTTTGTTTGACCGATTTGGTCGCTTTGATTCTTCTCTTCCTTCCTTGTTTATTGACACCTCATTGTACCGCCTATCTGGCTAGCTAGTGGCGCTATAGCTATGACAGAGCAGATCAGAGGCAGGGACGTAGCCGCACAAGCCAACCGCACACCGGGAGGCGGTACAATAAACGGTAAACAAACAAGAAGAAATAAAGCGACCAAATAGGCTTCCGCGCCACAGGAGATATTCGCAGCGGAATGTATAGGTACTTAAAGTTCCCGAATTCAGAATAACGCAAACAAAAAGAGGCCGTCAAACGGCGCAGATTCAATCTTAGAGAGCATGTTTATGTCCACGTTCGAGAATTCCCATACGGAAATATAGTCATGAACAGGGACCCTACATAAAACTCATCAAAATTTCAGAAAAGCTTTATGTAGGGTTCCGAGAGGGGCTAAAACATACCTACAACTATAATATGTCAAATATATATATACATGATGCCCAATTAGGCAGGCCAAACACCATACATTTCATGCAGTTTCCATAAACCAACGGAAATAACCCACATAACAAGCAGTTGACTCAAAGCACATGGGCAGTGCAGTGAGTCCATGATGAGGTGATGAACAAACATTTGAGGTTCCATAGTTTGACTCACGTTTGCTTTCATGGACGCACACAGTTGGGTGGAGAAAGAGAGAGATGGTGCTGGAGGTTGGTGGACAACAAGCCAGTTTGGTGAAGCATGCATGAATGAGTGAGTGCATTGAGTCCTATTTGTAGGCTTGTAGCCTCCCACACCTGTGTGCGGTGAGCAAGCTGCCAGCCACTCAGCCTTGATTGCAGGAGTGGCTGGGAGGCTCCATGGGCCTTTTCACAGTCACTTTACTCTTTATCATTGCCTTGTACCATATCTCTGACTTGTTGTGATCATGTGATTCTGTACACAGCTGTTACCCATTCCATGTGATCATGATTGACAAGAGGGTTGTATAAAGAATTCCTCTGTGTTACTGTTCATTTTTAATCTGAGGAAGAGCATTGTGCTCGAAACGTCAGTCATTCATTTGTGCAAATAAAGGCACTTATCACTAGCATGGGAGCCCACAGTGTGCGAGTGTCTTCATTCCTTATATACAATATAGGCCCAGTAGACCTCATACAATCATACAATCGTATGTCAAGTTGACATTGCAATGGAATACGACTGGTCTAACTAGTCTATATCTGTAGAGCACTGATCGAGTGACAGTGAGGGATGTGATGACAGGTTTATGACATAATTCTCTCTCCGGGCCATGACTGCACAGTGGGTGCCTTGATGATCTGGTATGGTATATAAGATCAGCATTAGATACACATGTATCGGATTCAAAATGCATGTGTAAAATTAAATTGAAAAATAATGTTATTTAATATAGCTATAGTATAGGCCTACTCAGATTTCTAATAGATCCCAATTTAACAAACTGATTTGAAACAGCTTCAAGAAAAATATTTAATTGTTTGCCGCAATTGCTGGGAAGTTTTCTGCTGATAAAATGTGCACTCTTCAATTGATAATCAATGAGACACATTTTATGAGGAGTTAGTTATCAACATTATCAAAAACAAAATATTAAAATATATGTATTAAAGCATACAGAATGTCAAAGTAATGTCATTCCTGGCCTTAACTTATAGTGACTTAAGGGCAGTCCATACTCTCTCCGACCACCAAACTTTTCGTCGGAAAGATCAGACTTTAATTTCTTCTCCGAAGTAGAGTTCGGAGAGTCACAACATCTGGGAGTGCAGCTTTCAGAACAAAAATTCGGAGGAATGCGTTTCAGAAGTTGCAAGTGACGTCATGTTGTAGTTGTACGGAAAACATCTGTGAGCGACCACTAGCTATTGTTAAGTATTATGATACTTGACCTGATAAGTCATTATAAAATTATTGTCTCCACCAGGCCGAAGGCATGGGGAGAGAGTATGTTTTGCACTCCGTCCTCTCCGGCACCGTTAACCCGGTCCATGCCAAATTTTGCACAAACACTCCCTGGATGCCAACGATGAACCTCAGCCCCAAACTTTCCAGAGCGGCCTGTTATAGCGCCACCAGTAGGCCGACTTTTGTAAAACACATTTTGTGATATTACTCAAGATTCTGTCCAAAAATTCTGCAAATCGTTACACACTATCTCTATAGTCATGTGTTCAAGACGGATCTGTCCGATATTACATATTCCATCCTAATTGGCTAACATTGGCTTTCAAAGTTTGCAGAATTGGCCTGTTTTGAACAAAAAGCCTCAAATCATGAACGCAGCGTGAAATTTACTTGAAATCTTTCACAGACTTTCCTACTAGGCTGAGCAATCCCACCCTTTTCACATTGGCCCCTTTCACTATGCTTTTTATTTGAAACAGTTTATTTCATGATTAGACAGTTTAAAATAAAACAATTCATGCCGACATAAAAAATATAGGTTTCTGGAATGACGCACAATAAGAAAGCACTGCATCATCACCTTGCCAAGTTTAAAATATTTCCGAACTCACTACATAGCAACAACAAAAATATGAATAATAATAAAGATTGGTTTGGCACAATAATAAATAAAGTTGCTACATTAACTGAGTTCTTATCTTAAATAAGACAATGGGATTTTTAAATGGGAACAATTATTCATGACCCAGCACCAGGTGTGTGGTTTTGACGTCAGACTTAGTTGTACTGCATGCAGTTGACGAACACAATAGCAATTTCCTTATACTTTCCTTAGAAAATGCATTTGCTGTTGTCCGTCAATTGGTATTTCTTAAATGTAGATTGTATAGGCTTGTTGTTTTCTTCACAAACAAGTCCATACTTACCTATAGCACTTGGCTATATGCTTTCTTTTTTTCAAATTGAAAACCAATTGCATTGTTAAATACAATATCCACTATGGACCACAACATATACAAGCTTTGGCTTTTTTGTGATTAATCCATTTTGGTGCTTTTAATTGGTGATAATGTGCTTTCTGTTGCTAAGAATGTATTACATTTTATTCTACCCAATGATGTACGTCCACAAACCTTGCTATAGTAACTCCTCAACCACACATTGCAAATATAGGCATAATGATTCATTGACACCCCTAATCAAAGTAAGCACACACACATCATTGGAGTAAAATATGATCTGCTCTGTCAGCTTACAGTATGTGCATTATATATTAAGTTGTATTAAACAAATATTTACTTTTCTCAAATATATAAACATTCAGTAGAAAATGTTGAGAAATTATTACAAGACACCCCAAATGGATGCCTTTGCATTTCTCCTTTCCCCTCATTTCTTCTGCTCTGCCCTTTTTGTATTATAATCGTCTGCAGTTAAAAGCTTTATTATAAATCCTTCGTACAGTTTCCATGAATTAAAATGGAATTGGCACACAAGCAATAAAATGGGGGGAAATACTGTACGTTAAGCTTTAACATGTCGATAACACATACACATCCTTTTACCACAAGCGCATGGTAAAATTCATAGCGCATAATTCTCTGTGGCTTCCTGGAGTTTTCTTCTGCTTGGTATAGGAGTGTAAAACGGGGTCAACTAATGTCACCTACGACGATGGCAGCTATAACCTAGCCAGTAGGTGAGCCACATAGAGTACAATAAGTGGCAGCACGGCCACGGAGAAGACCGTCGGCCGAGGCCTGCTGCTGCCTGATATCGTTGACGACTCTGAAATGTTGGAAAAGAAGGAGAAAAAAAAATAGTGAGAAATGGGAATTCACTGCCACATGTGAAGAGATTTCACAGGCCCGTAACCACTCAAAGCCTCTACACTTGCGCACAGGGTACCTGCACACGGGGGCGGCGGTGGCTCAGGGGCTAGAGTGGCTGGTTGGTAACCGCAAGGTTGCCAGTTCAAACCCGGGCTCGCCCAGAGTTAGTGTCAAAGTGTCCTTGAGCAAGACATTGAACCCCTAATTGCTCCTGATGTGCTGGTTGGTGCATTGCGTGGTTTCCGACGCCATCGGTGTATGAATATGTGTGTGAATGGGTGAATGTAATGCACAATCTATGTAAAGCGCCTTGGATAAAGGCGCTATATAAATGCACCATTTACCATTTACACTGGACGAGTTTTCGTTTATCCTTCGGTTTTCCGAAAAAAGTGTCCAGTGTGCAACCACCTTTAGACCCCTTTTCCACCGGTTGGAAACTGGTTCAGTTCAGAACCAGTTTTTAGTCCGTGAGCCAGACCTCCAAAATTGGAACGTTAATTATGAATTGATTGCAAAACCATACCTATATTACATTTTCAATATAAGTAAATTCATATATGGCAACCCTACCACAGTAGTAGCTTTTTCATGTTTAAAATGTTTGCATATTTTCCTACATAATGAATAATTTGCATATTAAAATGTACAATTTCAGAAAATGTTCAATACAATAAATCATTGTCTTCGTGAAAGTAATCAACTGGGGAAGTTTCATGGTGATAACTATTCATTTCATTTTTACCTATTCACCTATCACGTATATTGTATAGGCCTACTGTAGGTGAAAATTACAAAATGTGTGATAAATATGAAAAAGCTATACTCCTGTGGAAGGGTTATCATATATTAATTTACTTATATTGATCCTATAAACAATTTAATATATAGGTATGGTTTTGCACACTCAATTCATAATTAACGTTCCAATTTTGGAGGTCTGGCTCATGGACTTAAAACTGGTTCTGAACTAGTCTGAACCGGTTCCCAACCGGTGGAAAAGGGGCAATTGTCTTGAGACTTCCATTTTATGTATTTACATTTGATACTGTCTATTGGATTTCCCTATTTGTTATTATTATAATTCCTTACACATCTCAGCTAAACCTCAGCTTTTTGGATGGTGCAGCCACGAAATAAACTCAGTTTTTTAGATAGATAGATAGATAGATAGATAGATAGATAGATAGATAGATAGATAGATAGATAGATACATAGATACATACATACATACATACATACAGGTATATAGATAGATAGATATTGATTCTTTTAAATCATATTTGAGTGAATAATTAATGTAGTTTATATAAACAAGTTTCCAGAGTTTTTAATTATTATTAAAAGGAATGTGAACATCTGTCAATTGTTGTCCAGTTAAAGGATAGGATGGGTTATCCTATCCTTTAACTGGACAACAATTGACAGATGTTCACATTCCTTTTAATATCTAGCAATTAGCAACAGTAGTGGGCTCCATACAGTATATCGCTGCTATCAAGCAAAAACCTCATATCTCCAAATTTCAACTTTTGATGCTTTTACTATTAGTTTAATTAAGTAGTTTAATTAACTATTAGGCTAGTATACTTCATCAAACCAGAGTGTCGCACAAAGGTAGTGAAAATATCAGATCTTCAAGCTCACAATGCCTCGCAATGTGAGGCATGCCACAGCTTGTAGATCTAACCCTACTGTGGTTGTCACTAGATATCTTTAAAATAATTTTAAAAAGGAACGGTTTCCACCCGACAGCAACGATAAAAATCATATGACATTTCAGCTATTGAAATAAATTGTAATTATGTATTTAAAAAACACAAACATACCTGCACTAACGGAACCGGCGATGATGTTCAGGGAGCCGGTGGAGCCGCTGCTTATTGCAGTATTCATCGCTCTTTCTACTGCGCTTGTAGAAGGAACTGAGCCTTTTGGGAACACCAGACTCATTGTAGTAACGACTGATCCTGACCTGGAATGAGCGAGAGAGAGAATGTGACTTTTTTAAATTGCAAATTAATTGCTAAACTCAAAATGCAAAGTAAGCAATTGGTCAGAACTCCGTCTTACGTGAAACTGTCGACTATAGAGCGTTTGAAAGATGAAGTGCTGCTGCTGGTGGTGCTGTAAATCGAGTTTACCTGAAAGAGAAGAATGCAAATGGGTTTAGCTCAATTGCTGATGGAAATATCGTGTCCCAACTAGAAAATGATAAGCTGCAATGCAGTGAAGTTTCATAAAGTCCCCCCCTCCCCCCCATTGCTCTTAAATGTTTCGTGTCGAACTGATTTCATTTTGATTTAAACCGAAGCAGGTGCTGAAAAATGGCATTAATTCCATGATTTTGGACCACAATAGAAACAAGCCCTCATGGCTCTCTGTGTTATCCTTTTAAAATTATTATTATATTATTATATATCATTCAATCAGTTGATCGATCAATCAATCAATCTACATCTGACTTAAATGAGATTAATACAAATTAAAAACGACATTCCTGTATGCATTATTACATTATTGATAAAGCACGTCATTTCTATTACTTGTGAGACCACTGTGGCAGCCAAAGTCTTATATGCTGTGGTAGACGAGTCGGAGAGATCAGAGCTGAAGGTTTGGTCGAGACTAAACGTAAGAGTTACGGTGTCTTCATCGGCAGTAGGAGCATCTGTATTGACAGTGGCAGTGGTGGCAGCTGCAGTTGTGGCAGCTGCAGTGGTAGCAGCTGCAGTGGTAGCTGCAACAGTGGTGGCAGCTGCAGTGGTGGCAGCTGCAGTGCTGGCAGCTGCAGTGCTGGCAGCGGCTGTGGTAGCAGCTGTGGTAGCTTCAGCAGTGGTGGCTGCAGCAGTGGTGGCAGCTGCAGTGGTAGCTGCAGCAGTGGTGGTAGCAGTGGTGGAAACGGTTGCGCTGACGGTGCTCGAGATGATGTTCAGGGAGCCGGTGGAGCCGCTGCTTATTGCTGTAGTCATTGCTGTTTCTACTGCGCTTGTAGAAGGAACTGAGCTCGTCGGGAACACCAGACTCATTGTAGTAACGACTGATCCTGACCTGTAAGGTGTCAGAAAGAGAATGTGACTTTTAAATTGCAAACCAATTGCTAAACTGAAAATGCAAAGTAAGCAATTGGTCCGAATTCTGTCTTACGTGAAACTGTCGACTATAGAGCGTTTGAAAGATGAAGTGCTGCTGCTGGTGCTGTAAATCGAGTTTACCTGAAAGAGAAGAATGCAAATGTTTCGTGTTGAACTGAATTCATTTTTATTTAAACCGAAGCAGGTGCTTAAACATGGCATGAAACATGTAATTCCATGATTTACTTTATTAAGGACCACAATAGAAACAAGCCCTCACGGCTTTCTGTGTTATCCTTTTAGCATTATTGTACCTTTTGCAAACTGCTAATAAAGTATTCATTCAATCATTTGATCGATCGATTGATCAATCCACATCTGACTTAGATTAATACATTCCTGTATGCATTATTACATCATCATCAAAAGCACATCATTTCTCTTACTTGTGAGACCACTGTGGCAGCCAAAGTCTTATATGCTGTGGTAGACGAGTCGGAGAGATCAGAGCTGAAGGTTTGGTCGAGACTAAACGTAAGAGTTACGGTGTCTTCATCGGCAGTAGGAGCATCTGTATTGACAGTGGCGGTGGTGGCAGCTGCAGTTGTGACAGCTGCAGTTGTGGTAGCTGCAGCAGTGGTGGCAGTGACCGTGGTAGCAGCGGCCGTAACTGTGGTAGTAAAATCAGTGGTGGGAGCAACTGTAGTGGGAACCACTGTAGTGGGAGCAGATGTCATATTTGCAACCGTAGTGGGAGCAGATGTCATATTTGCAACTGTAGTGGGAGCAGATGTCATATTTGCAACCGTAGTGGGAGCAGATGTCATATTTGCAACTGTAGTGGGAGCAGATGTCATATTTGCAACCGTAGTGGGAGCAGATGTCATATTTGCAACTGTAGTGGGAGCAGATGTCATATTTGCAACCGTAGTGGGAGCAACTGTGGTCGGAGCGGTTGAAACGATGGTGGTGGGAGCAGCTGTTGTTGTTTCAGCACCTATAAAACACAGTGTAAATGAGAGCATGCATGGCCTTGGGTGGTAATGAATTGCAGCAATGGTTGCAGCTTTCTGTTCAATTTTAAAAGGAAAAAAAATAAATAGAAAAATAAACAAACACATACTTGTGGCAACAACTGTTGATGCATTCACAGGAAGGGAGAAGCCTGAACTGCCATTTGTCACAGCCTCCACTAAAGTGTTTTCCACAGCATCGATTGTTGGTGCACTAGAGTTGGCGTTGTTAAACAGCAGGGTCGCATTTACCACAATTGAACCTTGGCTGTGAAAAGATGAGTATTGTTAGATTTCATTATTGTTATGGATTTTGTCATGAATATTGGTATTGGTCCAAAAAAGATTATGTCAAGAGCATACCTGAAGCCGTTGATCACAGTTCGATTGAAGTTAGGAAATTGTGCTCTATACAGATTGTCCAGCTGTGAAAAGAACACACACACACACACACACACACAATGTAATTTGTATTATTCACCTATTAAAATCAAAATAAAAGTAGAATAAATTCTTGGTAGAGTCTTTGAGGGATATTTGACAGTGTGGACTTACCGCTGTGGCAACTATGGTTGATAAGTTTTGGAATGCTGCTGAATTTGGATTCTCAAGATCTGCTGTGAAGTTTTGCTCGAGTTTGAATTCCAAATCGATCGTTGCCACTGATGCTGGAGCACAAAGGATAGGACACAATTTGTTGCTGTAAGTAGCTTGTGAGTGGTTGATGCTCAGCGACACCTTTTCCATACTCGTGTATATTCCCTTGAGTAGAAAAACTTCACAGGACTCAGTTGTAAAAATATCACAAAAAAATATTTAATCCAAAAAATGTGTTCATTAATACAAGTAATCAAAAACAAGTTCTCAACTCAAAAATAGACTACGGTCAAAAAACCGTGTCGCTCTGATGTTGTATTGTGCACAAACTGACTACTCCTCTGCACAAACTCTGCCTCTGTCTGCCCTGCACACACTCCAGAGTCAATTAGCTGAATCTGCCCTGACCTGCACACACTCAGCTGTTAGCAACTGCAATTAACTCAGGCAACCAGAGCTCTCTTCTTAAAGCTAAATTAACATCATTGTATTTAACCTAAAGCACATCACCAAGAATTAAACAAATGAACTTATTTAAGCTTTTTAACATAGCTAATTTAACAATCATAATGCAATATGCATGAGCTGTTAAACCAAAATACAAAACACAAAAATAAAGCTGTAATTATTCAAATAATCACAATATTCAAACTTGGCTCCCACATACCGGCCCCTAATTGTACTCTTAACTGGAGACAATTACACAAAATATATAACACACATGGAGCCAAAGACATTAAATCACTCTGTGTCTTCTTTCGTCGTTGCTTGATTACCATACTCAGGCTGTGTGTGTAAGTGTGTATGAAAGGAGGGGGCATAGTCTGTATGTAGGACTTTGAAAGCACTGTCTCATTCAGCCTCTTGGAGAAGGCTAATCACGAAGTCGAGCGAACTGGTGTTGGTCTTGATACGGACCTGACGTACCAGTCCATACTTGTCTGGGATTGTCTGAACGATCTTTCCCATGACCCAAGAATTGCGTGGGGCAGAGTCGTCGACGATCAACACAATGTCTCCAGTGACGAAGTTGCGTGACAGACGGGTCCACTTGTGGCGCTCTTGCAGCTGTGGAAGATATTCTCTTGTCCAAGATTGCTGGCTGCTTTGCCTCCTCTGGCAGAGCTGCCCTGCTGAGTCTTCCTCCTACTCTGAGGATGCCCTTTTGGAGGACTGGATTGAGCCTGCAAAGGCTGCTACCTTTCATTACGCCTTCGCCTCTTCGAAGTGCAGAGATTTCTTTAGAGAATGTCTTTTGTTGACAGTAGCGAAGGATCTCCTGTTCTGCAATGTTCTCCATTGTGAGCTTACAGGGGTCTGCTCTCAAGAGACTTGCCTTGAAGCCTTTCATCTCCCGGTCCACTTCAGGAGGAGAAGAAGTAGCATTCAACTCTTTCCTTTTACGCCCGAGGCTCAGTAGAATGCTCTTGAACTTAAGCATCCAAGCGACTGCCTTCCTAAGGCGAATCCAAGAAGAGAAGTACTGCATGAATTCCAGAACGGCATCTGCTTGATCTGTAACTGCAGTAGCACTGACCACGGCGTTCCTTACCTCTGGGTCCTCCGTGGTTAGGTCCCCAGGGTTGTCCAAGCTCTCGGGCCATTCTCCCATAGGCTTGGTGAGAAATTCCGGCCCCTGTAACCAAGCGTGGGTCTGGATGAATTTCTCTGTCTTGAGTCCCCTTGAATACTCTGTGTGGAATTTTGGATTTTTCACAAACTTCCGCCGTAAGTTTAGGGCGCGCTGCTTGGCAATCTTACGGTTGTTGGGCATTCTCATGTCCTTGTTCCTCAGTGGCAGGGCGATGCTGTAATGTCCCTCCACAAGTGTAGCTGACTGTGTGGCCATGTCAATAAACTGGAGATCTTCTCTTGACAGCGCCAGCCTTTCCTCTTGCTCACACTCCGGGAAGTCATTCTTGAACTGCTGACTCCAGAGTTCATCCAGTCTGGCAACTGATATACGGTTGGCTGAAACCTGTCTCAGTCTACTTGTTGTTCTGTGTCCTGGGTATTCTCTGAGAGGTCCGTTGATGGTCCAGCCAAGCCGTGTTCTTACAGCATATGGGCCGTCATCCACACTGGCAATGACCTGCCAGGGTTCAATAGCCTTGGGCGCATTAGTCCCGATAAGCAGTCCTATCTCTGCATCGACCTTTGGGAGTAACACCTGCTGAAGGTGAGGCCACCTATTGACGTCCTCTTGTTGAGGAATATTGTCTTTAGTTGCAGGAATGGTCTTCTGAGAGTAGGTATCAGGGAGCTCCAGAAAATCATTACAGCCCAAACCGCTCACTTCTAAGCCTGAAACCATGTGGCTGTTAACAACTCTTTTGTCTCCCATGGTCTTCAGCAAGATGCGTGTCTTTCTGCCTGTCATGTTGAGCTCTTTCATTAGTTCCTCGGTACAGAAGCAGGCGGTACTGCCAGGATCAAGGAAAGCGTAAGTGGTTGTAACCTTTTGGCCTTTGTTGCTCTTGACCTGTACTGGAACTATAGCTAAGACACCTTCTGAATTCTCAGCACCTATAGCCCCACACGTAGTTACATCAGTACCCACATACCCACTTATAACTGACTGTCTTTCTTCCTCGGTTGTCTCGCCTTCAGTTCCTGGCTCCTTGTTTGCAACATTATTTTTGGCCTTAATGTGCAACACTGTTGGGTGTGTCTGTGTACAGACTTGGCAGCTCAGCTTCTCCGTACATGAATTACTCATGTGCCCTTGTTCTAGACAGCTGAAACACAGACCCTTTGTTCGTATAAAGTCAATCTTCTCCTTATGAAGCAACCTCTTAAGCTTCTTACATTGCTCCATAGTATGTTCTCCACCCTGACAGAAGAGACATGGTTTGGAAAAAGCAGAAACTTTGCCAACGACTTCACCCTTAGGCTTAGGACTCACTGCTTGGTTACTGGTGATAGTTGCGGCTGTGGTGAAGCCTGTCTTCCTTCCACTACTCTTGTGCAACCTCTCATCAAATTGACCTTTAGCTTGAGTCTTCGTGGCTACATCCTTTATGTCGCCAAAGATCGGGTGCAATAATTCCTTAGCTTGCTTGTTGACGAAGTTCACAAGGTCGTTGAACTTGACTCTCCGATCTTCTCTGTCCTGAATACCACAGACTAAGCCTCTCCACCTTTCCCTCAGTTTGTACGGGAGTTTGGCAATAATGGCACGCATGTTAGCTGCATTGTCTAACTCTTCCATGTACTCCACATCAGTCATGGCGTTACGACATCCTGTGAGATAGAGACCAAAGGATTGGAGAGCTTCTCCGTCATCAGACTTGATGTTAGGCCAGTCCATAGCCTTATTGATGTATGCCACTGAGATCTTGTAGGCATTTCCAAAATGTTCTTCCAGCAGTCTCCTGGCTTCTCTATAGCCACGCTGAGGTTCCATATGGAGACAGCTCCTTATCAGCTCCCTGGGCTGTCCGCCTGTGTACTGCTCCATGAAATAGAGCCGGTCTTTGCTACTCTCTGTCTTGTCCTCTACTCCATGTTCGAACGCTCTTATGAACAGCCGATACTCCAGAGGGTCTCCCTTGAACACAGGTATGGTCTGAGGAGGCAGAGAGGTTAATCTTTGTTGCTTAGCTAGCATTTCGACAACACCTTGTAAAGACTGTGGTGTTGCCTGTGGAGTAGATGCAGCATTGTAGACATTAGGCTGAGCGTCATTAATTGGTGCTGTGACTGAGGGATGCTTTGATGGCTGGTTAACTAGCAAGTGTATAGCCTTTTTAGACTCGGAATAGGAGTTCATTCCGTCGTGACCTGCAGCTCTGGATGCTCTTGATGCTCTGGATGAGGCACGAAATGCATCATACTCGTTTAAGATCTTCATTTTTGCATCAGAAGCTGCTAAAGCAGTTTGCATCTCCAGTGCCTGCCTTTCTCTTCTTATTTGAGCTTCCAGCTCCTCATTTTGTCTTTTCAGTTTGACTTCCTGTTCTTCTCTTTCTCTTTTCAGCTTAGCTTCCCGTTCTTCCAACTGCTGTTTCTCTTTTAGAGCAGATGCTTGGGCAAGCAACGCAGCTCTCTCCAATTCTGCCTTTAATCGAGCAGACGAAGCAGACGTTGACGCACGTGAGGATGAACGAGAACCAGAAGCTGTCTTGCTCTTGCCAGCTGTGATGGACACACTATCTGATGGCTGCACCTCATTGTTACATTTTTCTGCTTCTGCAATACGTAGATAGGCCTCATCCATCCAAGTGTTAGCACTGTCTACGAAACCATGAAAAGCTACAGCCTTGGGTTCAAACCATGTAGTGTCATCTGTTTTCATTTCTTCTTCAGAAATCTGTTGCAGTATCCCTTTAACACTGTTATGCGACTCACAAAACTCCCCAAACAGACTGTTGTATTCCACCATCTATACAGTTTGGATTTCTGTTAAGCATTTATCATCACCTTCATCCATTAGCTGCCGTATCTGGTTCATTTTACCAGTTAGTTTAGCTAGCTTAGCTTTCCGTGTTTTAATGACACGTTGACATTTCTCATCCAATGCTTTGGGTGTCATTTTAACAGCCCTTGCTTTCACAACTGTGACTGAATCTTCACATTCGTGCTCCTCCATTGTTTGAGCAAACTGGCTTACAGTGCAGTCTGGTAATTAGCGTCCAAAGTAGAAAGAGGCTAGTAAGCTGGCTCGTTAGGTGAAACAACACCTGGCAGAGAGTTGAACATAAAAACTTTACTCACGACCACTTTAACTTGGAAGATTTGGAACTCTTCTTTCCTTGCGGTTTCCAATCCTTAAAGAATGTCCGTTTTATCCAAGTAGAGCAGGTTGTTTGACTAATGTGAGTGGTTGATGCTCAGCGACACCTTTTCCATACTCGTGTATATTCCCTTGAGTAGAAAAACTTCACAGGACTCAGTTGTAAAAATATCACAAAAAAATATTTAATCCAAAAAAATTGTTCATTAATACAAGTAATCAAAAACAAGTTCTCAACAAAAAAATAGACTACGGTCAAAAAACCGTGTCGCTCTGATGTTGTATTGTGCACAAACTGACTGTACTCCTCTGCACAAACTCTGCCTCTGTCTGCCCTGCACACACTCCAGAGTCAATTAGCTGAATCTGCCCTGACCTGCACACACTCAGCTGTTAGCAACTGCAATTAACTCAGGCAACCAGAGCTCTCTTCTTAAAGCTAAATTAACATCATTGTATTTAACCTAAAGCACATCACCAAGAATTAAACAAATGAACTTATTTAAGCTTTTTAACATAGCTAATTTAACAATCATAATGCAATATGCATGAGCTGTTAAACCAAAATACAAAACACAAAAATAAAGCTGTAATTATTCAAATAATCACAATATTCAAACTTGGCTCCCACATAGCTATTACTAAGGATTAAGTCAGATGCATTTGCAATAAAGATCTATTGAGTCATGGTTGAACTGTTTAACTTGATATTATCTTAATCATAGCACATGCACCGCACGTGAACAAGATGAGTTCATGATGTGTATGGTTTCTGTTTGCGATATAGTGGTGAAGTTGTTTTGACTAATGGTTGAGTTGTTTTACCTGGTAATGTAGTTGCAATGACTGGTGATGAAGTTACAGTAACATGTGGTGATGTTGTATTGACTGGTGTTGAAGTTGCATTAACAGGTGGTGACGTTGCATTAACTGGTGGTGATGTTGCATTAACTGGTGGTGATGTTGCATTAACTGGTGGTGATGTTGCATTAACTGGTGGTGATGTTGCATTAACTGGTGGTGACGTTGCATTAACTGGTGGTGATGTTGCATTGGCTGGTGGTGAAGTAGAGTTGATATGTGGTGAGGTTGTGTTTACTGGTATTAAAGTAGAATTACTAAACAAAATTGAAATGACTAATGACGACATTGCATTACCTGGTGGTGAAGTTGCAGTAACTGGTGATGAAGTTGTGTTGAACGATGATGTAGTAGTAATTGAAGCAGTGGTTGGAGCAACTGTTGTAGAAGCTGTACCTTTAGAAATATTGTAAATTAATGGAAATGCTGGAGCAGCAGTTAAAGCAGTAATGTAGCTTCATGTATGTTATAAGTTTGAAATAAATGTTAATTTGAAAAGCTCATACTTGTTGCAGCAACTGTTGATGCATTCACAGGAAGGGAGAAGCCTGAACTGCCATTTCTCACAGCCTCCACTAAAGTGTTTTCCACAGCATCGATTGTTGGTGCACTAGAGTTGGCGTTGTTAAACAGCAGGGTCGCATTTACTACAATTGAACCTTGGCTGTGAAAAGATGAGTATTGTTAGATTTCATTATTGTTATGGATTTTGTCATGAATATTGGTATTGGTCCAAAAAGGATTATGTCAAGAGCATACCTGAAGCCGTTGATCACAGTTCGATAGAAGTTAGGAAATTGTGTGCTATACACATCGTCCAGCTGTGAAAAGAACACAGAAATCACGCGCGCGCGCACACACGCACACACACGCACACACACACACACACACGCATATTAGCATTATCCACCCGTTAAATATCTAAATAAAGGTATAATTAATTATCTGTAGAGTCCTTGAGGGATATTTAACAGTGTGGACTTACCGCTGTGGCAACTACGGTTGATAATTTTTTGAATGCTGCTGAATTTGGATTCTCAAGATCTGCTGTGAAGGTTTGCTCGAGTTTGAATTCCAAATCGATCGTTGCCACTGATGCTGGAGCACAAAGGATAGGACAAAATTAGTTGCTGTAAGTAGCTATTACTAAGGATTAAGTCAGATTCAATTTCAATAAAGTGGTATTGAGTCACAGTTGAACTGATTAACTTGATATTTTTATATATTAATCATGGCACAGGCACCGCACTTGTGCACGAGATGAGTTCATGAGGTGTATGGTTTCTGTTTGCAATATAGTGGTAAAGTTGTTTTGACTAATGTTTGAGTTTTTTTACCTGGCAATGTAGTTGCAATCACTGGTGATAAAGTTACAGTAACATGTAGTGATGTTGTATAGACTGGTGTTGAAGTTGCAATAACTGGTGAAGTTGCATTAACTGGTGGTGAAGTTGCATTAACTGGTGGTGATGTCACATTAACTGGTGGTGACGTCACATTAACCAGTGGTGATGTCACATTAACTGGTGGTGACGTTGCATTAACTGGTGGTGATGTTGCATTAACTGGTGGTGAAGTTGCATTAACTGGTGGTGATGTTGCATTAACTGGTGGAGTGGTTGTTGGAGGTGGAGTAGTTGTTGGAGGTGGAGGGGTTGGAGGTGGAATAGGTGGAGTGGTTCTTGGAGGTGGAATAGGTTGAGTGGTTGTTGGAGGTGGAGTGGTTGTTGGAGGTGGAGTAGGTGGAGTAGTTGTTGGAGGTGGAGTAGGTTGAGGTGGAGTGGTTGTTGGATTTGGGGTAGTTGTTGGAGGTTGAGTAGGTTGAGGTGGAGTATTGGTTGGAGGTGGGGTAGTTGTTGGAGGTGGAGTAGGTTGAGGTGGAGTAGTTGTTGGAGGTGGAGTAGTTGTTATAGGTGGAGTAGGTGGAGTGGTTGTTGGAGGTGGAGTGGTTGTTGGAGGTGGAATAGGTGGAGTGGTTGTTGGAGGTGGAGTGGTTGTTGGAGGTGGAGTAGTTGTTGGAGGTGGAGGGGTTGTTGGAGGTGGAGTAGGTGGAGTGGTTGTTGGAGGTGGAATAGGTGGAGTGGTTGTTGGAGGTGGAATAGGTGGAGTGGTTGTTGGAGGTGGAGTGGTTGTTGGAGGTGGAGTGGTTGTTGGAGGTGGAGGGGTTGTTGGAGGTGGAGGGGTTGTTGGAGGTCGAGTGGTTGTTGGAGGTGGAGTGGTTGTTGGAGGTGGAGTAGGTGGAGTGGTTGTTGGAGGTGGGGTAGTTGTTGGAGGTGGAGTAGGTTGAGGTGGAGTGGTTGTTGGAGGTGGGGTAGGTGGAGTGGTTGTTGGAGGTGGGGTAGTTGTTGGAGGTGGAGTAGGTTGAGGTGGAGTGGTTGTTGGAGGTGGGGTAGTTGTTGGGGGTGGAGTAGGTTGAGGTGGAGTGGTTGTTGGAGGTGGAGTAGGTGGAGTGGTTGTTGGAAGTGGAGTGGTTGTTGGAGGTGGAGTGGTTGTTGGAGGTGGAGTGGTTGTTGGAGGTGGAGTAGGTGGAGTGGTTGTTGGAAGTGGAGTGGTTGTTGGAGGTGGAGTGGTTGTTGGAGGTGGAGTGGTTGTTGGAGGTGGAGTAGGTGGAGTCGTTGTTGGAGGTGGAGTAGGTGTAGGTGGAGTGGTTGTTGGAGGTGGAGTAGTTGTTGGAGGTGGAGTAGGTGGAGTGGTTGTTGGAGGTGGAATAGGTGGAGTGGTTGTTGGAGGTGGAGTAGTTGTTAGAGGTGGAGTAGGTGGAGGTGGAGTGGTTGTTGGAGGAGGAATAGGTGGAGTGGTTGTTGGAGGTGGAGTAGTTGTTAGAGGTGGAGTAGGTGGATTAACTGGTGGTGATGTTGCATTAACTGGTGGTGATGTTGCATTAACTGGTGGTGACGTTGCATTAACTAGTGGTGAAGTTATATTAAGTGGTGGTGACGTTGCATTAACTGGTGGTGATGTCACATTAACAGGTGGCGATGTCACATTAACTGGTGGTGAAGTCACAGTGGTTGTTGGAGGTGGGGTAGTTGTTGGAAGTGGAGTAGGTTGAGGTGAAGTGGTTGTTGGAGGTGGAGTAGGTGGAGTGGTTGTTGGAAGTGGAGTGGTTGTTGGAGGTGGAGTGGTTGTTGGAGGTGGAGTGGTTGTTGGAGGTGGAGTAGTTGTTGGAGGTGGAGTAGTTGTTGGAGGTGGAGTACGTGGAGTGGTTGTTGGGGGTGGGGTAGTTGTTGGAGGTGGAGTAGGTTGAGGTGGAGTGGTTGTTGGAGGTGGGGTAGTTGTTGGAGGTGGAGTAGGTTGAGGTGGAGTGGTTGTTGGAGGTGGAGTAGGTGGAGTGGTTGTTGGAAGTGGAGTGGTTGTTGGAGGTGGAGTGGTTGTTGGAGGTGAAGTAGGTGGAGTGGTTGTTGGAAGTGGAGTGGTTGTTGGAGGTGGAGTGGTTGTTGGAGGTGGAGTGGCTGTTGGAGGTGGAGTAGGTGGAGTCATTGTTGGAGGTGGAGTAGGTGTAGGTGGAGTGGTTGTTGGAGGTGGAGTAGTTGTTGGAGGTGGAGTAGGTGGAGGTGGAGTGGTTGTTGGAGGTGGAATAGGTGGAGTGGTTGTTGGAGGTGGAGTAGTTGGAGGTGGAGTGGTTGTTGGAGGTGGAGTAGTTGTTGGAGGTGGAGTAGGTGGAGGTGGAGTGGTTGTTGGAGGTGGAATAGGTGGAGTGGTTGTTGGAGGTGGAGTAGTTGTTAGAGGTGGAGTAGGTGGAGGTGGAGTGGTTGTTGGAGTTGGAATAGGTGGAGTGGTTGTTGGAGATGGAGTAGTTGTTAGAGGTGGAGTAGGTGGATTAACTGGTGGTGATGTTGCATTAACTGGTGGTGATGTTGCATTAACTGGTGGTGACGTTGCATTAACTGGTGGTGACGTTGCATTAACTGGTGGTGAAGTTATATTAAGTGGTGGTGACGTTGCATTAACTGGTGGTGATGTCACATTAACAGGTGGCGATGTCACATTAACAGGTGGTGAAGTCACAGTGGTTGTTGGAGGTGGGGTAGTTGTTGGAAGTGGAGTAGGTTGAGGTGGAGTGGTTGTTGGAGGTGGTGTAGGTGGAGTGGTTGTTGGAAGTGGAGTGGTTGTTGGAGGTGGAGTGGTTGTTGGAGGTGGAGTGGTTGTTGGAGGTGGAGTAGTTGTTGGAGGTGGAGTACGTGGAGTGGTTGTTGGAGGTGGGGTAGTTGTTGGATGTGGAGTAGGTTGAGGTGGAGTGGTTGTTGGAGGTGGGGTAGTTGTTGGAGGTGGAGTAGGTTGAGGTGGAGTGGTTGTTGGAGGTGTTGTAGGTGGAGTGGTTGTTGGAAGTGGAGTGGTTGTTGGAGGTGGAGTGGTTGTTGGAGGTGGAGTGGTTGTTGGAGGTGGAGTAGGTGGAGTGGTTGTTGGAAGTGGAGTGGTTGTTGGAGGTGGAGTGGTTGTTGGAGGTGGAGTGGTTGTTGGAGGTGGAGTAGGTGGAGTCGTTGTTGGAGGTGGAGTAGGTGTAGGTGGAGTGGTTGTTGGAGGTGGAGTAGTTGTTGGAGGTGGAGTAGGTGGAGGTGGAGTGGTTGTTGGAGGTGGAATAGGTGGAGTGGTTGTTGGAGGTGGAGTAGTTGTTAGAGGTGGAGTAGGTGGAGGTGGAGTGGTTGTTGGAGGTGGAATAGGTGGAGTGGTTGTTGGAGGTGGAGTAGTTGTTAGAGGTGGAGTAGGTGGATTAACTGGTGGTGATGTTGCATTAACTGGTGGTGATGTTGCATTACCTGGTGGTGACGTTGCATTAACTGGTGGTGAAGTTATATTAAGTGGTGGTGACGTTGCATTAACTGGTGGTGATGTCACATTAACAGGTGGCGATGTCACATTAACTGGTGGTGATGTCACATTAACAGGTGGTGAAGTCACATTCACTGGTGGTGATGTCACATTAACTAGTGGTGATGTCACATTAACTGGTGGTGAAGTTGCATTAACAGGTGGTGACGTTGCATTAACTGGTGGTGATGTTGCATTAACTGGTGGTGATGTTGCATTAACTGGTGGTGATGTTGCATTAACTGGTGGTGACGTTGCATTAACTGGTGGTGATGTTGCATTGGCTGGTGGTGAAGTAGAGTTGATATGTGGTGAGGTTGTGTTTACTGGTATTAAAGTAGAATTACTAAACAAAATTGAAATGACTAATGACGACATTGCATTACCTGGTGGTGAAGTTGCAGTAACTGGTGATGAAGTTGTGTTGAACGATGATGTAGTAGTAATTGAAGCAGTGGTTGGAGCAACTGTTGTAGAAGCTGTACCTTTAGAAATATTGTAAATTAATGGAAATGCTGGAGCAGCAGTTAAAGCAGTAATGTAGCTTCATGTATGTTATAAGTTTGAAATAAATGTTAATTTGAAAAGCTCATACTTGTTGCAGCAACTGTTGATGCATTCACAGGAAGGGAGAAGCCTGAACTGCCATTTCTCACAGCCTCCACTAAAGTGTTTTCCACAGCATCGATTGTTGGTGCACTAGAGTTGGCGTTGTTAAATTGCAGGGTCGCATTTACCACAATTGAACCTTGGCTGTGAAAAGATGAGTATTGTTAGATTTCATTATTGTTATGGATTTTGTCATGAATATTGGTATTGGTCCAAAAAAGATTATGTCAAGAGCATACCTGAAGCCGTTGATCACAGTTCGATAGAAGTTAGGAAATTGTGTGCTATACACATCGTCCAGCTGTGAAAAGAACACAGAAATCACGTGCGCGCGCACACACACGCGCACACACACACACACACGCATATTAGCATTATCCACCCATTAAATATCTAAATAAAGGTATAATTAATTATCTGTTTATTACCTTAAGGGATATTTAACAGTGTGAACTTACCGCTGTGGCAACTACGGTTGATAAATCTTTGAATGCTGCTGAATTTGGATTCTCAAGATCTGCTGTGAAGGTTTGCTCGAGTTTGAATTCCAAATCCATCGTTGCCACTGATGCTGGAGCACAAAGGATAGAACAAAATTAGTTGCTGTAAGTAGCTATTACTAAGGATTAAGTCAGATTCAATTTCAATAAAGTGGTATTGAGTCACAGTTGAACTGATTAACTTGATATTTTTATATATTAATCATGGCACAGGCACCGCACTTGTGCACGAGATGAGTTCATGAGGTGTATGGTTTCTGTTTGCGATATAGTGGTAAAGTTGTTTTGACTAATGTTTGAGTTTTTTTACCTGGCAATGTAGTTGCAATCACTGGTGATAAAGTTACAGTAACATGTAGTGATGTTGTATAGACTGGTGTTGAAGTTGCAATAACTGGTGAAGTTGCATTAACTGGTGGTGAAGTTGCATTAACTGGTGGTGATGTCACATTAACTGGTGGTGACGTCACATTAACCAGTGGTGATGTCACATTAACTGGTGGTGACGTTGCATTAACTGGTGGTGATGTTGCATTAACTGGTGGTGAAGTTGCATTAACTGGTGGTGATGTTGCATTAACTGGTGGAGTGGTTGTTGGAGGTGGAGTAGTTGTTGGAGGTGGAGGGGTTGGAGGTGGAATAGGTGGAGTGGTTCTTGGAGGTGGAATAGGTTGAGTGGTTGTTGGAGGTGGAGTAGGTGGAGTAGTTGTTGGAGGTGGAGTAGGTTGAGGTGGAGTGGTTGTTGGATTTGGGGTAGTTGTTGGAGGTTGAATAGGTTGAGGTGGAGTATTGGTTGGAGGTGGGGTAGTTGTTGGAGGTGGAGTAGGTTGAGGTGGAGTAGTTGTTGGAGGTGGAGTAGTTGTTAGAGGTGGAGTAGGTGGAGTGGTTGTTGGAGGTGGAGTGGTTGTTGGAGGTGGACTAGGTGGAGTGGTTGTTGGAGGTGGAGTGGTTGTTGGAGGTGGAGTAGTTGTTGGAGGTGGAGGGGTTGTTGGAGGTGGAGTGGTTGTTGGAGGTGGAGTAGGTGGAGTGGTTGTTGGAGGTGGAATAGGTGGAGTGGTTGTTGGAGGTGGAATAGGTGGAGTGGTTGTTGGAGGTGGAATAGGTGGAGTGGTTGTTGGAGGTGGAATAGGTGGAGTGGTTGTTGGAGGTGGAGTGGTTGTTGGAGGTGGAGGGGTTGTTGGAGGTGGAGGGGTTGTTGGAGGTGGAGGGGTTGTTGGAGGTGGAGTGGTTGTTGGAGGTGGAGTAGGTGGAGTGGTTGTTGGAGGTGGGGTAGTTGTTGGAGGTGGAGTAGGTTGAGGTGGATTGGTTGTTGGAGGTGGGGTAGGTGGAGTGGTTGTTGGAGGTGGGGTAGTTGTTGGAGGTGGAGTAGGTTGAGGTGGAGTGGTTGTTGGAAGTGGAGGCGTTGTTGGAGGTGGAGTGGTTGTTGGAGGTGGAGTAGGTGGAGTGGTTGTTGGAGGTGGGGTAGTTGTTGGAGGTGGAGTAGGTTGAGGTGGAGTGGTTGTTGGAGGTGGAGGGGTTGTTGGAGGTGGAGGGGTTGTTGGAGGTGGAGTGGTTGTTGGAGGTGGAGTGGTTGTTGGAGGTGGAGTAGTTGTTGGAGGTGGAGTGGTTGTTGGAGTCGTTGTTGGAGGTGGAGTAGGTGTAGGTGGAGTGGTTGTTGGAGTTGGAGTAGTTGTTGGAGGTGGAGTGGTTGTTGGAGGTGGAATAGGTGGAGTGGTTGTTGGAGGTGGAGTAGTTGTTAGAGGTGGAGTAGGTGGAGGTGGAGTGGTTGTTGGAAGTGGAATAGGTGGAGTGGTTGTTGGAGGTGGAGTAGTTGTTAGATGTGGAGTAGGTGGAGGTGGAGTGTTTGTTGGAGGTGGAATAGGTGGAGTGGTTGTTGGAGGTGGAGTAGTTGTTAGAGGTGGAGTAGGTTGAGGTGGAGTGGTTGTTGGAGGTGGAATAGGTGGAGTGGTTGTTGGAGATGGAGTGGTTGTTGGAGGTGGAGTGGTTGTTGGAGGTGGAGTAGGTGGAGTCGTTGTTGGAGGTAGAGTAGGTGGAGGTGGAGTGGTTGTTGGAGGTGGAATAGGTGGAGTGGTTGTTGGAGGTGGAGTAGTTGTTGGAGGTGGAGTAGGTGGAGGTGGAGTGGTTGTTGGAGGTGGAATAGGTGGAGTGGTTGTTGGAGGTGGAGTAGTTGTTAGAGGTGGAGTAGGTGGACGTGTAGTGGTTGTTGGAGGTGGAGTGGTTGTTGAAGGTGGAGTAGTTGTTGGAGGTGGAGTAGGTGGAGTGGTTGTTGGAGGTGGAGTAGGTGGAGTTGTTGTTGGAGGTGGGGTAGTTGTTGGAGGTGGAGTAGGTTGAGGTGGAGTGGTTGTTGGAGGTGGAGTGGTTGTTGGAGGTGGAGTAGGTGGAGTCGTTGTTGGAGGTGGAGTAGGTGTAGGTGGAGTGGTTGTTGGAGTTGGAGTAGTTGTTGGAGGTGGAGTGGTTGTTGGAGGTGGAATAGGTGGAGTGGTTGTTGGAGGTGGAGTAGTTGTTAGAGGTGGAGTAGGTGGAGTAGTTGTTAGAGGTGGAGTAGGTGGAGGTGGAGTGGTTGTTGGAGGTGGAATAGGTGGAGTGGTTGTTGGAGGTGGAGTAGTTGTTAGATGTGGAGTAGGTGGAGGTGGAGTGTTTGTTGGAGGTGGAATAGGTGGAGTGGTTGTTGGAGGTGGAGTAGTTCTTAGAGGTGGAGTAGGTTGAGGTGGAGTGGTTGTTGGAGGTGGAATAGGTGGAGTGGTTGTTGGAGATGGAGTGGTTGTTGGAGGTGGAGTGATTGTTGGAGGTGGAGTAGGTGGAGTCGTTGTTGGAGGTGGAGTAGGTGGAGGTGGAGTGGTTGTTGGAGGTGGAATAGGTGGAGTGGTTGTTGGAGGTGGAGTAGTTGTTGGAGGTGGAGTAGGTGGAGGTGGAGTGGTTGTTGGAGGTGGAATAGGTGGAGTGGTTGTTGGAGGTGGAATAGGTGGAGTGGTTGTTGGAGGTGGAGTAGGTGGAGTAGTTGTTAGAGGTGGAGTGGTTGTTGGAGGTGGAGTGGTTGTTGGAGGTGGAGTGGTTGTTGGAGGTGGAGTGGTTGTTGGAGGTGGAATAGGTGGAGTGGTTGTTGGAGGTGGAGTAGTTGTTAGAGGTGGAGTAGGTGGAGGTGGAGCGGATGTTGGAAGTGGAATAGGTGGAGTGGTTGTTGGAGGTGGAGTAGTTGTTAGATGTGGAGTAGGTGGAGGTGGAGTGTTTGTTGGAGGTGGAATAGGTGGAGTGGTTGTTGGAGGTGGAGTAGTTGTTAGAGGTGGAGTAGGTTGAGGTGGAGTGGTTGTTGGAGGTGGAATAGGTGGAGTGGTTGTTGGAGATGGAGTGGTTGTTGGAGGTGGAGTGGTTGTTGGAGGTGGAGTAGGTGGAGTCGTTGTTGGAGGTAGAGTAGGTGGAGGTGGAGTGGTTGTTGGAGGTGGAATAGGTGGAGTGGTTGTTGGAGGTGGAGTAGTTGTTAGATGTGGAGTAGGTGGAGGTGGAGTGTTTGTTGGAGGTGGAATAGGTGGAGTGGTTGTTGGAGGTGGAGTAGTTGTTAGAGGTGGAGTAGGTTGAGGTGGAGTGGTTGTTGGAGGTGGAATAGGTGGAGTGGTTGTTGGAGATGGAGTGGTTGTTGGAGGTGGAGTGGTTGTTGGAGGTGGAGTAGGTGGAGTCGTTGTTGGAGGTAGAGTAGGTGGAGGTGGAGTGGTTGTTGGAGGTGGAATAGGTGGAGTGGTTGTTGGAGGTGGAGTAGTTGTTAGATGTGGAGTAGGTGGAGGTGGAGTGTTTGTTGGAGGTGGAATAGGTGGAGTGGTTGTTGGAGGTGGAGTAGTTGTTAGAGGTGGAGTAGGTTGAGGTGGAGTGGTTGTTGGAGGTGGAATAGGTGGAGTGGTTGTTGGAGATGGAGTGGTTGTTGGAGGTGGAGTGGTTGTTGGAGGTGGAGTAGGTGGAGTCGTTGTTGGAGGTAGAGTAGGTGGAGGTGGAGTGGTTGTTGGAGGTGGAATAGGTGGAGTGGTTGTTGGAGGTGGAGTAGTTGTTGGAGGTGGAGTAGGTGGAGGTGGAGTGGTTGTTGGAGGTGGAATAGGTGGAGTGGTTGTTGGAGGTGGAGTAGGTGGAGTTGTTGTTGGAGGTGGGGTAGTTGTTGGAGGTGGAGTAGGTTGAGGTGGAGTGGTTGTTGGAGGTGGAGTGGTTGTTGGAGGTGGAGTGGTTGTTGGAGGTGGAGTAGGTGGAGTCGTTGTTGGAGGTGGAGTAGGTGTAGGTGGAGTGGTTGTTGGAGTTGGAGTAGTTGTTGGAGGTGGAGTAGGTGGAGGTGGAGTAGTTGTTAGAGGTGGAGTAGGTGGAGGTGGAGTGGTTGTTGGAGGTGGAATAGGTTGAGTGGTTGTTGGAGGTGGAGTAGTTGTTAGATGTGGAGTAGGTGGAGGTGGAGTGTTTGTTGGAGGTGGAATAGGTGGAGTGGTTGTTGGAGGTGGAGTAGTTCTTAGAGGTGGAGTAGGTTGAGGTGGAGTGGTTGTTGGAGGTGGAATAGGTGGAGTGGTTGTTGGAGATGGAGTGGTTGTTGGAGGTGGAGTGGTTGTTGGAGGTGGAGTAGGTGGAGTCGTTGTTGGAGGTGGAGTAGGTCGAGGTGGAGTGGTTGTTGGAGGTGGAATAGGTGGAGTGGTTGTTGGAGGTGGAGTAGTTGTTGGAGGTGGAGTAGGTGGAGGTGGAGTGGTTGTTGGAGGTCGAATAGGTGGAGTGGTTGTTGGAGGTGGAATAGGTTGAGTGGTTGTTGGAAGTGGAATAGGTGGAGTGGTTGTTGGAGGTGGAGTAGTTGTTAGATGTGGAGTAGGTGGAGGTGGAGTGTTTGTTGGAGGTGGAATAGGTGGAGTGGTTGTTGGAGGTGGAGTAGTTGTTAGAGGTGGAGTAGGTTGAGGTGGAGTGGTTGTTGGAGGTGGAATAGGTGGAGTGGTTGTTGGAGATGGAGTGGTTGTTGGAGGTGGAGTGGTTGTTGGAGGTGGAGTAGGTGGAGTTGTTGTTGGAGGTAGAGTAGGTGGAGGTGGAGTGGTTGTTGGAGGTGGAATAGGTGGAGTGGTTGTTGGAGGTGGAGTAGTTGTTGGAGGTGGAGTAGGTGGAGGTGGAGTGGTTGTTGGAGGTGGAATAGGTGGAGTGGTTGTTGGAGGTGGAGTAGTTGTTAGAGGTGGAGTAGGTGGACGTGTAGTGGTTGTTGGAGGTGGAGTGGTTGTTGAAGGTGGAGTAGTTGTTGGAGGTGGAGTAGGTGGAGTGGTTGTTGGAGGTGGAGTAGGTGGAGTTGTTGTTGGAGGTGGGGTAGTTGTTGGAGGTGGAGTAGGTTGAGGTGGAGTGGTTGTTGGAGGTGGAGTGGTTGTTGGAGGTGGAGTAGGTGGAGTCGTTGTTGGAGGTGGAGTAGGTGTAGGTGGAGTGGTTGTTGGAGTTGGAGTAGTTGTTGGAGGTGGAGTGGTTGTTGGAGGTGGAATAGGTGGAGTGGTTGTTGGAGGTGGAGTAGTTGTTAGAGGTGGAGTAGGTGGAGTAGTTGTTAGAGGTGGAGTAGGTGGAGGTGGAGTGGTTGTTGGAGGTGGAATAGGTGGAGTGGTTGTTGGAGGTGGAGTAGTTGTTAGATGTGGAGTAGGTGGAGGTGGAGTGTTTGTTGGAGGTGGAATAGGTGGAGTGGTTGTTGGAGGTGGAGTAGTTCTTAGAGGTGGAGTAGGTTGAGGTGGAGTGGTTGTTGGAGGTGGAATAGGTGGAGTGGTTGTTGGAGATGGAGTGGTTGTTGGAGGTGGAGTGGTTGTTGGAGGTGGAGTAGGTGGAGTCGTTGTTGGAGGTGGAGTAGGTGGAGGTGGAGTGGTTGTTGGAGGTGGAATAGGTGGAGTGGTTGTTGGAGGTGGAGTAGTTGTTGGAGGTGGAGTAGGTGGAGGTGGAGTGGTTGTTGGAGGTGGAATAGGTGGAGTGGTTGTTGGAGGTGGAATAGGTGGAGTGGTTGTTGGAGGTGGAGTAGGTGGAGTAGTTGTTAGAGGTGGAGTGGTTGTTGGAGGTGGAGTGGTTGTTGGAGGTGGAGTGGTTGTTGGAGGTGGAGTGGTTGTTGGAGGTGGAATAGGTGGAGTGGTTGTTGGAGGTGGAGTAGTTGTTAGAGGTGGAGTAGGTGGAGGTGGAGCGGATGTTGGAAGTGGAATAGGTGGAGTGGTTGTTGGAGGTGGAGTAGTTGTTAGATGTGGAGTAGGTGGAGGTGGAGTGTTTGTTGGAGGTGGAATAGGTGGAGTGGTTGTTGGAGGTGGAGTAGTTGTTAGAGGTGGAGTAGGTTGAGGTGGAGTGGTTGTTGGAGGTGGAATAGGTGGAGTGGTTGTTGGAGATGGAGTGGTTGTTGGAGGTGGAGTGGTTGTTGGAGGTGGAGTAGGTGGAGTCGTTGTTGGAGGTAGAGTAGGTGGAGGTGGAGTGGTTGTTGGAGGTGGAATAGGTGGAGTGGTTGTTGGAGGTGGAGTAGTTGTTAGATGTGGAGTAGGTGGAGGTGGAGTGTTTGTTGGAGGTGGAATAGGTGGAGTGGTTGTTGGAGGTGGAGTAGTTGTTAGAGGTGGAGTAGGTTGAGGTGGAGTGGTTGTTGGAGGTGGAATAGGTGGAGTGGTTGTTGGAGATGGAGTGGTTGTTGGAGGTGGAGTGGTTGTTGGAGGTGGAGTAGGTGGAGTCGTTGTTGGAGGTAGAGTAGGTGGAGGTGGAGTGGTTGTTGGAGGTGGAATAGGTGGAGTGGTTGTTGGAGGTGGAGTAGTTGTTAGATGTGGAGTAGGTGGAGGTGGAGTGTTTGTTGGAGGTGGAATAGGTGGAGTGGTTGTTGGAGGTGGAGTAGTTGTTAGAGGTGGAGTAGGTTGAGGTGGAGTGGTTGTTGGAGGTGGAATAGGTGGAGTGGTTGTTGGAGATGGAGTGGTTGTTGGAGGTGGAGTGGTTGTTGGAGGTGGAGTAGGTGGAGTCGTTGTTGGAGGTAGAGTAGGTGGAGGTGGAGTGGTTGTTGGAGGTGGAATAGGTGGAGTGGTTGTTGGAGGTGGAGTAGTTGTTGGAGGTGGAGTAGGTGGAGGTGGAGTGGTTGTTGGAGGTGGAATAGGTGGAGTGGTTGTTGGAGGTGGAGTAGGTGGAGTTGTTGTTGGAGGTGGGGTAGTTGTTGGAGGTGGAGTAGGTTGAGGTGGAGTGGTTGTTGGAGGTGGAGTGGTTGTTGGAGGTGGAGTGGTTGTTGGAGGTGGAGTAGGTGGAGTCGTTGTTGGAGGTGGAGTAGGTGTAGGTGGAGTGGTTGTTGGAGTTGGAGTAGTTGTTGGAGGTGGAGTAGGTGGAGGTGGAGTAGTTGTTAGAGGTGGAGTAGGTGGAGGTGGAGTGGTTGTTGGAGGTGGAATAGGTTGAGTGGTTGTTGGAGGTGGAGTAGTTGTTAGATGTGGAGTAGGTGGAGGTGGAGTGTTTGTTGGAGGTGGAATAGGTGGAGTGGTTGTTGGAGGTGGAGTAGTTCTTAGAGGTGGAGTAGGTTGAGGTGGAGTGGTTGTTGGAGGTGGAGTAGGTGGAGTCGTTGTTGGAGGTGGAGTAGGTCGAGGTGGAGTGGTTGTTGGAGGTGGAATAGGTGGAGTGGTTGTTGGAGGTGGAGTAGTTGTTGGAGGTGGAGTAGGTGGAGGTGGAGTGGTTGTTGGAGGTCGAATAGGTGGAGTGGTTGTTGGAGGTGGAATAGGTGGAGTGGTTGTTGGAGGTGGAGTAGGTGGAGTAGTTGTTAGAGGTGGAGTGGTTGTTGGAGGTGGAGTGGTTGTTGGAGGTGGAGTGGTTGTTAGAGGTGGAGTAGGTGGACGTGGAGTGGTTGTTGGAGGTGGAGTGGTTGTTGGAGGTGTAGTGGTTGTTGGAGGTGGAGTAGGTGGAGTGGTTGTTGGAGGTGGAATAGGTGGAGTGGTTGTTGGAGGTGGAATAGGTGGAGTGGTTGTTGGAGGTGGAATAGGTGGAGTGGTTGTTGGAGGTGGAGTGGTTGTTGGAGGTGGAGTGGTTGTTGGAGGTGGAGGGGTTGTTGGAGGTGGAGTGGTTGTTGGAGGTGGAGTGGTTGTTGGAGGTGGAGTAGTTGTTGGAGTTGGAGTAGGTGGAGTGGTTGTTGGAGGTGGGGTAGTTGTTGGAGGTGGAGTATGTTGAGGTGGAGTGGTTGTTGGAGGTGGGGTAGTTGTTGGAGGTGGAGTAGGTTGAGGTGGAGTGGTTGTTGGAGGTGGAGGGGTTGTTGGAGGTGGAGTGGTTGTTGGAGGTGGAGTAGTTGTTGGAGGTGGAGTAGGTGGAGTGGTTGTTGGAGGTGGGGTAGTTGTTGGAGGTGGAGTGGTTGTTAGAGGTGGAGTAGGTGGACGTGGAGTGGTTGTTGGAGGTGTAGTGGTTGTTGGAGGTGGAGTAGGTGGAGTGGTTGTTGGAGGTGGAATAGGTGGAGTGGTTGTTGGAGGTGGAATAGGTGGAGTGGTTGTTGGAGGTGGAATAGGTGGAGTGGTTGTTGGAGGTGGAATAGGTGGAGTGGTTGTTGGAGGTCGAATAGGTGGAGTGGTTGTTGGAGGTGGAGTGGTTGTTGGAGGTGGAGTGGTTGTTGGAGGTGGGGTGGTTGTTGGAGGTGGAGTAGTTGTTGGAGGTGGAGTAGGTGGAGTGGTTGTTGGAGGTGGGGTAGTTGTTGGAGGTGGAGTAGGTTGAGGTGGAGTGGTTGTTGGAGGTGGAGGGGTTGTTGGAGGTGGAGTGGTTGTTGGAGGTGGAGTAGTTGTTGGAGGTGGAGTAGGTGGAGTGGTTATTGGAGGTGGGGTAGTTGTTGGAGGTGGAGTAGGTTGAGGTGGAGTGGTTGTTGGAGGTGGAGTGGTTGTTGGAGGTGGAGTGGTTGTTGGAGGTGGAGTGGTTGTTGGAGGTGGAGTGGTTGTTGGAGGTGGAGTGGTTGTTGGAGGTGGAGGGGTTGTTGGAGGTGGAGTGGTTGTTGGAGGTGGAGTGGTTGTTGGAGGTGGAGTAGTTGTTGGAGGTGGAGTAGGTGGAGTGGTTGTTGGAGGTGGGGTAGTTGTTGGAGGTGGAGTAGGTTGAGGTGGAGTGGTTGTTGGAGGTGGGGTAGTTGTTGGAGGTGGAGTAGGTGGAGTGTTTGTTGGAGGTGGAATAGGTGGAGTGGTTGTTGGAGGTGGAGTAGTTGTTAGAGGTGGAGTAGGTTGAGGTGGAGTGGTTGTTGGAGGTGGAATAGGTGGAGTGGTTGTTGGAGATGGAGTGGTTGTTGGAGGTGGAGTGGTTGTTGGAGGTGGAGTAGGTGGAGTCGTTGTTGGAAGTGGAGTAGGTGGAGGTGGAGTGGTTGTTGGAGGTGGAATAGGTGGAGTGGTTGTTGGAGGTGGAGTAGTTGTTGGAGGTGGAGTAGGTGGAGGTGGAGTGGTTGTTGGAGGTGGAATAGGTGGAGTGGTTGTTGGAGGTGGAATAGGTGGAGTGGTTGTTGGAGGTGGAGTAGTTGTTAGAGGTGGAGTGGTTGTTGGAGGTGGAGTGGTTGTTGGAGGTGGAGTGGTTGTTAGAGGTGGAGTAGGTGGACGTGGAGTGGTTGTTGGAGGTGGAGTGGTTGTTGGAGGTGTAGTGGTTGTTGGAGGTGGAGTAGGTGGAGTGGTTGTTGGAGGTGGAATAGGTGGAGTGGTTGTTGGAGGTGGAATAGGTGGAGTGGTTGTTGGATGTGGAATAGGTGGAGTGGTTGTTGGAGGTGGAATAGGTGGAGTGGTTGTTGGAGGTGGAGTGGTTGTTGGAGGTGGAGTGGTTGTTGGAGGTGGAGGGGTTGTTGGAGGTGGAGTGGTTGTTGGAGGTGGAGTGGTTGTTGGAGGTGGAGTGGTTGTTGGAGGTGGAGTAGGTGGAGTGGTTGTTGGAGGTGGGGTAGTTGTTGGAGGTGGAGTAGGTTGAGGTGGAGTGGTTGTTGGAGGTGGGGTAGTTGTTGGAGGTGGAGTAGGTTGAGGTGGAGTGGTTGTTGGAGGTGGAGGGGTTGTTGGAGGTGGAGTGGTTGTTGGAGGTGGAGTGGTTGTTGGAGGTGGAGTAGTTGTTGGAGGTGGAGTAGGTGGAGTGGTTGTTGGAGGTGGGGTAGTTGTTGGAGGTGGAGTAGGTTGAGGTGGAGTGGTTGTTGGAGGTGGAGTGGTTGTTGGAGGTGGAGTGGTTGTTGGAGGTGGAGTGGTTGTTGGAGGTGGAGTGGTTGTTGGAGGTGGAGGGGTTGTTGGAGGTGGAGTAGTTGTTGGAGGTGGAGTAGGTGGAGGTGGAGTGGTTGTTGGAGGTGGAATAGGTGGAGTGGTTGTTGGAGGTGGAGTAGTTGTTAGAGGTGGAGTAGGTGGAGGTGGAGTGGTTGTTGGAGGTGGAATAGGTGGAGTGGTTGTTGGAGGTGGAGTAGGCGGAGTAGGTGGAGTGGTTGTGGTCGTCACCCTAGGGAACAACAACAATTTAGGCATTTAGCAGATGCTCTTAATCCAGAGCGATTTATAGTAAGCAAGAAAAACACATGGTAATACAAGAACATTGACAATCTCACATTGCAAAGTATGTGTTCAGTAATACAGCAATAGCAGCATGTTTTCTCATAGTTGGAATGGATTGCAGAAAATAAAATACTGTGTGATAATTAATTGCAGTACTTGCAATGTAGCAAAGTAGTGCTAAATTGTACTTGCAATACTGTAATTTATCCCCACATAATAAGATATATTGTCCTACTGTGCGGCACATGGATTGTTATGATTATCCGGAGGATGTGTAATCTTTGCTGGCGGAAGTTTTGGACATGGAAGATCACTGCCATTAACAAGAGGAGAAATATCTAGAAGAGAAGAAAAATAATTGTGTCCAGTGGTTCCAACTCAGATATCAATGTAAAGTACAGTATAGAATCCTAAGTAATTAAGTTTTATATCTGGTTTCATGGTCAACTTTGAAGGTGAAATGTTTGCCTAGTAGTCAGTGTGCCTACCTTGGAAGTCGATATGGAAAACCACATTTCCCCCCTTCAGGAAGTCTCTCTCTCTCATTGAACTCAGACTGGCAAAGTACGTTATGCCATACCATGGGTTGGCAAAATAGTTCTCCCCTAGTTCTACACCATTTTGACGAGGGTTGCCCCAAATACCTGTTTACAGATGACAGGTAGAAATGGTAAACAAACACCAAGAAAATACTGTTGAAGATGTCAAGCAACAGGTTTTCAGAACAAATCAGTCCCTCAAACTCACCATCATTGGCATCAGTAACAAAGCTCCTCTGCTTTGTCATCTGCAACTGGATATTGGGGTTCTGATCCAGCAACTGAAAAGTCACCTGCTTCCATGCGCAGGGCCATTGCAGCTGGTCATCGTTCTCACCGGACACCAAACGCACATACAGTCCGATATATCCGTGAATTCTGATAAGTACTGCTACAACCTGGTATGCATAGCCTTCACTGGAATACTGCTTTGGACTATATAGTATATAGGTATAGTTGCCGGGACTGTTGGACAAAACCTGCTCAATGTCATTCATCTGCCAGGTCACATGTGGACACTCCGTCTCGGAGAGGTTGATGTCATCTATGGAGAAGCCTCCTGAAGAGTTACCTGCTCCTTTCTGTGCCTGAAACTCCACTTGGAAGGTCTTGCTGGAATTTAGAGGAACATGGTGGAGCTGCCAATGAGATGTTGGTGAACCTGGAGGAAGGAGTTCCACAATGTAATTGCAACAGTGGTTTAACCCATACAGCTGGTCGCATTTACTATGAAATCGTGCATTTCCCGTCAGTCAGTCAGTGTATCACTCAAAATCCCCATGCATGGGGAAAGCATGACATCATCAGGGATAGAGACCTGATGCCATAGTAAATGTGACCTGCTGTCGCAATCAAGCCCATATATGGAGATCCCTGATGTCATCAATATTGGCCAACAACTCTACTTCTGACCTCAAACCTCAAACCCTTAGATCTCCATATATATGGATATATGTCAGAAGTGTTCTGACCCCAAAGTTATTAATGCGCCAGGCAGCCGGCGAAAACTAGAGTTCTCAACAGACCTGAAAATTAAGGCCCGGCCCTACCTGGGCCCTCATCAAACCATGTACACTCAAGACACTGCCCCCCCCACCCTTATATATATATATGGAGCTGACCTGTTCTGACATTCCATTGATCTGACCTCATACACTCAAGACACGCTCCATATATGGCCAGTACAAAATTCATTCCATATGTTGATCTGAACCCCATGGCAAAGCTCCAGCCCTTGCCCAGCAGTCTGCTGTCACCCAGGTGGATGCGTGCACACGACCTCACCCCTCACTTCTCGCCCTCAGGCGTCTTACTGGTAAAGTATTTTGAAATGAGCTACTGTCGGTGAAGCGAGCCAACGTAGCTCAATGGGGTGATGAAACTGAACGAGCGAATCGTGCACAATGCGCCACATATCAAATAACTTCTTTGACTAGACAATTCAACACAATGGGCACAAGGAATTGACACTCTGCTGATAATAGGAAAATTACAATCACAGATTTGTGGAGTATTAAGACAGAATGAGACCTCTGAGCTTTGAATGCAATATTGTGCGTCATCGAGGCAGCTCCAAATCAGGAGCCCATTCTTTTATCAATCCGCTCCGGAACTACTCTGCCGGGACTGGGAGGTAGACCAATCTGGCGCATGGAAGGACTAGGCTCTCACCAGGTCCACTCCTGCTCACACCAGGTCCAGGACCTGTGCGTTGTACCAGACTCCCAGCACCAGACACTTCATTCAGTAGTGGTAAATTCTTGAGCCGCAATGATTCTGCAGGCTCCACCTGGGCAACGGTGGTGCTGCAGGCTACGCTTGCGGCTTGAATGGCCCTCCTAAAGGCCTCACCAAGGTTTATTTGGGCTTCCTCCTCACATAAGATATAGGCTGGGGCGCCAACCCGTACTGCTCCCGGGTAACCCGGTCAGCCGGGGGGCCGTCTACATTCCGGCTGTCACCCATCTTTACGGTGGTCGTGGTCACCAGACTATACCTGGTTGTCACGTAGTCTATTCCTATGAGTCACTATGAATAGAATACCTAAGAACTAAAATACATCGCATGGATGCACCTGAAAGAAGAGGATGAATAGAAGGAAACTAAAATGACATAACATCACGAAAACAGATGAGCATGTAGATTTTTTGCTGATTGTGTGTGCGTGAGTGTTTTTTCCCCTTTCACAATAGGGCCATAGCCAGAGGCTATTTGGGAGTTCTACAATACTCACTGTAATCCTTGTCTTAATTTAAATTGTATACGATGCAGTTACATGATTTATACTTTACTAATGCTTTTGTTGTGGAAAATGTTGAAGCATATTTTGTGTCTAGTGTTGATTGACATTCTGTCTGTCCATTCGTTTTTCTGTGTATCAATCTGTCCGTCCGTCCTTACCAGTGATCTGTCCCATGAGACGTAGTTTTCCTGTAGAGTCCGACTGGTCCTGGAACTCTCTGATCCAGATGTTGAGCTGGTCTGATGGGCTCCCGCTGTGGTAGTAGTAGAACTGGAGACACTGGACATGACACGTCCTGCTGGGACTCATCTTCATGGTCTGCATCCAGATGGAATCTCCTTCCATGCCAGAGGCTGTGCTAGCATGCATGAAGTAACCTGCATAATGGAACAGTGTTTCTCAAACTTTTACATTTCAAGGTTCATTAGGGTCCCAAACCACACCAATGCAACTCCTTGCAACTGCCCATTTGTATTGACCTGTAGTGTAGGCCTACTTTCCTTGAACTGTACCCATTCTGCATTGTTTGTTACAATTATCAATCAATCAATTGTCATAAAACATTGCAGGCCTTTTGCTCCACCCAAATAATTATTATAAATATGGCATTATTTTGTGAGTTTTCAACTGGTGGTCCGTGGACCACTGGTGGTCCGTGAAGGTATTGAATGTGGTCCCTGACCATGCATGTAGGAAAGTGAAGATTTGTATTTTAATTTATTGTATTGACCACAAGTTGAGAAACAATGCAGTAAATGACCTGATGACGTGATGATGACGCGTCAATATTGTCAGTTACTGGGAAGTCGGACGCCAAGAACTTCCACAGAAAAGGGAGTTAGAATCTCAAGGGAAACTGTACCGGATTGCCTGATTGAGTCACCATTATAAGGAAATGAGCCCATAACTAGATAAAGGTCTCCACCAGGGCAGGTCAGGTTGTGGCCTCCTGGTGGCGCTATAATATTCTTGCCTTGGATGGCAATTGGATGATTTTTTTTCCAAAACGGGCCAATCCTGCAAACGTTGAAAGCCAATGTTAGCCAATTAGGATGAAAAATGATATATCGGACAGATCCGTCTTGAACACATGACTATAGAGATAAGTGTGTAAGCCAATCAGTGTAGAATCTGAGAAATCCAGCAGACTCGTCTTGAGCACATGACTACAGAGATCATGTGGACCGATTTGCGAGATTTGGATTAAATCTGTGCGACTAACATAAGCAATGTGTTTTACAGAAATCGGCCTCATGGTGGCGCTATAACCGGCAGCTCAGACACGTTGCAGAACAAAGGACACAGATATACACACATACACGTACCTACATCGGACCATAAAATACAAACATAAAAATAAACAATACTGTATATGGACCAGGGGGGCAGTCAGCCAGATATTTCGTGAAGCCTCATTTGAAATCGGTAGTTCATATAATGGCCTGTTGTGGCGCTGGACTGGACCCAAAAAGCCCCATAGCTCCATAGAGGCCCATGTATTTTGGCCCAACTTCACCTAGACTGTATTACCTTAATAAACATGGTCATGAATACTTTCTTCTTCCAGTCACTAGTTTAAAGTCTCATTTCTAAAGTCATAATATTCTTTTTGGAAAATTATGGTCCCATTAATTAAAAAAATGACCATAAAGTCGCGTATGTTCTGAGGGGCGTGGCTACCGTTACAGTCTATGATCGGGATTCCCCTCCCACTCAAGAGTCTTCTCCTCCCACTCGAGTCAAAATAAAAACCAACGGAGAAGAAGGGGGGAAGACCCGCCTCGTTGTCTGGGCAGCCAATGACCAGCTGGTACAAAACGGAGCCAGCCAATGGCCAGCTGGTACCAAAAGATGGCGACTTACATCAGGAATTAGCATATTATTACAGGCTTCATTTTACGTTCATGTTAGACCCGGGGAACGCTTTGTCCATATTTTTTACAGTCTATGATATGGACACATGGTGCTTGACAGTCTAGATGGGAAAAGCTACCCAGAGAAAATTTAATAAAAAACAATAATAGTATTAATATCCACAGCAGAAGGTAGAAAGTAAATTAAAAGAAAGTAAATAAACAAGGAATGATGATCCTATCCATCAAGGTTAGTGGTATCACTTCTGTCAAGGAACCCTATGGTCAAGGTGGCAGGCTGGCAGCTAATTGAGGGCCAATAAATCGCAAATATGGATCCCATATTTTATATGGTCTGTTGTGGAGCATAGCAGGCAGGTTAAAAATTCCAACGGCATGCACTGCATGATTATTTTGTGCCAGTCATTCTTTACCTATAGCTGTGGTTGTAGGAAGGCCAGCACAGGTGACGCTCAGGTCACTGTTAGTCCCAGAGGACGTGAAGGTGACAAATCCTGGCTGGTCGCTGCTGATGTGACCGTTGATCCAATCCTGGTACTGAGACACTCTGGCATAGACTCCAGGGAAATTAGGCAGGGCACAACCCTGACCCCAGCTCACTATTCCAGACTGAACCCAGCGAGAACCTTCTTTGCTCACCATTGGGCCTCCTGAATCTCCCTGTCGTGTAGGGAAACACATGCTGTATTAAAACAATGAGATCTCCCACACAGAAAGGACTTATACGTTACATATATGTTAGACATATATGTCTAACATATATGTAACATATAAGTCCTTTCCGTGTGGGCTTTTCCGGGAAGAAATGCTCACAATGAACACAACCATTCAAATGATCACCTGACACGAGTCCTTCCCTCCATCAGTGAAGCCAGCACAGATCATATTGTCAGTGATGGCGCCCACTCCATAGTCACAATTACACTGTCTGTTCCCCACCACTGGAACCTCCACCTCCTGGAGGTTTTGCGGGGAAGGAAGGGCAACTAGGGAGACACAAAGTTAGTTTCATGAGCAAATGATCATATCAAACGTATTTCTTTTCTTTCATCACAGTCACCAAGTTCATTTCTGTATGGAGGTTTCTTTGTTGTATTACTGTAATTCACCTGGTTTGAAATGCTACCATTAAAATGGACCTTTACTGTACTGTACTCACGTCCAGATCCAATTGTACCCCAGCCGGTGATCCAGCTGTCGATGCCACTGTAGAAGGTGCTCCCCGATGCTGCCAGGCATACTGGTCGGATATAGCTGGTAAAAGTCACCGGCGATGAAAGTTTCAGGAGAGCGATGTCATTATTACTAGTAATAGAGTTATAGTCAGGGTGGCGGATGATCTGGCTAACCGACCGAGAGACCTCGTTAGGATTGGATAGTTCTTGACTCTGCCGACCCAGATAAACAGTGAGACCAGATGGTACGGTGTTACTAGGAATAAAGAAAAAAGGCAATCCATAATTAGCACAATATTCACTTTCCTTTTGCAAGTATTAATGAAATGGTCTCAGAGACTCTTGCTGATAATAACACCCCACCTTGCGAAGCAGTGAGCAGCTGACATCACCCATTCATTGTTAATAAGAGATCCTCCACAGAAGTGACTTGGAAAAGTACTAGATGAATGTAGACTGGCCTGCCACGGCCAGCTCCCTGTAGGAGCGTCCTCACCTCCAACTATCCTGGTGTTCAGAGGAGGCTGGCCGCACACTGAGAGAGACACAACCGTCAATTGATCTGGGTTGCAATTAGAGTAATGCATCATTTATGCTCTCTATCATACGATGAAGTATTAATCCCGCACGACACACACACACACACACACACACCTTCCACACCTGTGAACACTTCGGCAATTACCCTGCTCCCTAGAGTATAGAGCGTCGCAGTCCCTCCCCCTTTCAGAACGACGAGTGGCCCAGGAAATGTATCGCAATGCATTTTTCCCATAGGCTTTTCTTAAAGTATTCATTTAAAGACGGTTACGCCGCGGACAAAGCCAACTCGGATCGTGACAAATCATGACAATGAACACAATGTTTTGGGCCGATCAAATAATTTATAAGAAGAAAAACAAAACAAAGTGTTGTCTCCTGCCTTTATCTTCTTTCTAATGATTTGATCGGCCCAAAATATTGTGTCTCATGGTCGCAGGCAACGTATTTCCTGTAGGTGGAGACGACATATCTGCGGTTTCCCCGCACCTCCTTCTACTACAGTGGATGGAAAAGTGACTGATATTAGTCTGCCTCAAACGTTACTCTTTTACCTGCTTTTTACTAACACTAAAGGCCTATTCATAGTCTGGATTTTCGGTGGTGAGCTGACCACCGCGACCACCGCAAAATAACGTTGAGCGGTGGTGAGTAAAAACAGAGAGAAGGGCTGCTCAACGTTATTTCAGCTCCGGTGGTCAGCTCACCAGGCTGGCCAGGGGGAGGCAGTTTAGAGACCAGGATTACTGCATGTTTTTGTGAGGGTACCTACCCTAGGGGACACGGGGAGAACATGCAAACTCCACACAGAAAGGCCCTTTCGCCAACCCCGCCTTCGGGTATGGGCACTGATGACGCGGAGGAGGAAACTGTGAGGCGACAGCACTACCAACTGTGCCACCGTGCCCCAGGAGTTTTTCATAGGCTACAGTTATGTTCTTATAACCTTATTGAGTCTGTAATTCAACCACAATATGCATCAACGGGCTGGGTTAGAAGAAATGAGCAGCCTTAGCAGCGATATTATTGCTCTTTAGCCAGGTAAAAGAAAACTGTACTTACCATCTTGTGAGTTTTGTGAGTGAGCCCCTGAAAAGGAAAGGAAACAAGCTATTCAAAAAATGACCAATTTAAATAATTTACAGCACATTGTTTTGTTCATTGGGACAGAGGGAACAGAGGTTCTGTATACACTGTTTCTAAACGTTTGGGTTCATTTATACATTTACAGTTCTGTTCTTGAGAGATTAAGGTTGGGGTAGCAGAGATAATAGATCCTTGAAATGAAAAAAGGTTTGTTTACTGCTGTACTACATAAAGTGTCATCAGGTTTAGTTATAATACGTCTAAGTGTACAAATGGCTTCAGCTATAGGTGGGTTTTTCTGGCTTGACAGGAAATGTCTTCTTAAGGTACTTAAGGTCCTAGCATGTTTTTTTCTGCATTTTTCATAGAAAGAAAAAAATCTGCAAGGACCTTGCAGATATTATTGCTCTTTAGCCAGGTAAAAGATAACTGTACTTACCATCTTGTGAGTTTTGTGAGTGAGCCCCTGAAAAGGAAAGGAAACAAGCTATTCAAAAAATGACAAATTTAAATAATGTACAGCTAATTGTTTTGTTCATTGGGACAGAGGGAACAGAGGTTTCTAAACGTTTGGGTTTCAGCTATAGGTGGGTTTTTCTGGCTTGACAGGAAATGTCTTCTTAAGGTAGCCTACTTAAGGTCCTAGCATGTGTTTTGTACATTTCAGTTAATTTGTACATTTACAGTTCTGTTCTTGAGAGATTAAGGTTGGGGTAGCAGAGATAAATAAGATTGTATCGTGAGATTCGTGTGTCCGTGGCCTAATGCATATCCTTGAAATGAAAGAAGGTTTGTTTACTGCTGGACTACATAAAGTGTCATCAGGTTTAGTTATAATACGTCTAAGTGTACGAATGGCTTCAGCTATAGGTGGGTTTTTCTGGCTTGACAGGAAATGTCTTCTTGGTACATATGGACAAAGAAAACTTATATGTGATGTATCATGTATTTTATTTTTATTTTTATGTTTTTGCTTATTTCTGTTCTGTTTTTACCAAATACTTGGTGTAGCTTCTGTGTGAGAAGTGAACGTGATATAGTTTATTTATGTTGTTGGTGTCTTATAATCCCATAAGGGATGGGTCTTAACGACAAGACACGAAAATAAAGATGAATTCATTCATTCATTCATACACCTCGGTGTAAACATTCAATCAATCTTTCGGATACTTAAAACGAATTGAAAATTATGTTACAATTCTCAGTCAGGGTGGTGGTCCCTGGTTCATAATCAGTTGAAAACCCCCGATCTATTTGATTTTTTCACTTCATTTTTTCACGGGGAGTCCCCGGGAGGGTCACCGGAACATCCAGACCCCCAGGAACGCGTCCAGGGGGCCGGCCCGATGTTTGTGTGTGTGTGTGTTAGGTTGCGCACAGGTGGTGAAAAAAAACATGCTGTTTTCGAGCTCATACCCACCCTGGCAGGCAGGCATCCACCCACACACACAGCTCCGTAAGGGAGTGGTTGCACCACTCAAAAACATACCACTTTCAGGCCTGACACTAGGTAGGTTAGTGTGGTCAGAGCTCGGACCCCCAGCAGCAGATGTCACCCACTCCCAGCGTCCATCTGTACTCAAACAGCGACTCATTCCACATTCGGTCACATTAGAAAAACCGCAGTACATTATAAATGCAATGGTTGAATCTGTAGGCATTAGAGCATAGAATAGGACACAATTAGGTTGGTCTGTGAATGTTTAGAACACTGTAAATATACGTTTGTACCTGTATTCTTGTGTAACATGTTTAAATAATATGGTCCTTACTGCAGTGATAGAGTCGGTTCAGCTTCAGCACGTCGCTGGAGCTCATTTCCAAACGTTGACCAATCACATTCTGAAACTCTGGGTCTTTGGTGATAATAGTGGGCCCATTCCCATTGGAGAAATCATACTGACGATAGTGCATCACTGAGTAGTAGTCATAAGAGACTCCCTGGGTGCTGCTTCCCTGGGTGCTGCTTAGTTTTGCAAAATTATTCAGTAGACCTAGATGAGACACAAATCCATCATCACACCATAAAATAATTACAGATACATTAAATTAATCAGTATTAATTTAACTCCAAAGAGTGTAGCTACAGTCTTCGGATCGAAATTAACACTAGATTCTAATGTGTAGCAAAATGTGAGAGTAATAGAGCACCGAAGTCTGACGTCACTTTCAGTAGAGGGCGTCAGTCCCCAGGTTCATGTATTTGTTTAGTTGCATTGAAATCACCATAGGAGGAGTTTTAGATTGATTCATATAAGAACTGTGTTTGAAAAATAAACATGTCATCCCGGCCGCTTCACTCACATGGATATGAAGAATCAACTGACTGAGAGAAAACGCTAATGTTACTGCTGCTGAATTAGTTAGATTTTCGCTAGAAGCAGACTGTATCATATATGAGTGACTGACTGTTGCAAACGATACAGAGACACCTCCCTGACAATAACGCCGAGACAGCTTGTTTATTTTTGGACCACAACGCTTATAGTAGACGATATTAAGATCACCCCATGTTATTCTCCATAGAGAAACTACTTCCGTGAACCAGGGGAATCGTCGGGATGAGCGAGTTACGTCAGGACTTCGGTGCTCTATTAAAAGGAACTTTAGATGTTAATAAAACCTTCTTTGATGTTAGCAATGTTAATGGTCACGTAGTCATCTCGGTCTTGTCTGGAGTGTTCATGATAAAAGCCCAGAGCATGGAGAAACTCGTGTTCAGTAATGGCTATTGTACCACATCCTGGCCCAAGACTGAGCGGCTGTCCATCTTCACCAAAGCCTGATTGCCCAATGTAGGACCAACATCTGAACAGGAAAACAAAAAAACATTTAAATTCCACCTGCATTCACATCGCCATAAAGTAGCCAGAAAGAAAATTTAACTTATTATGGCCATCCATGTTATATTGAAGGAAGGACGCACAGACCAGACCAGACCAGACCAGACCAGACCAGACAGACAGACAGACAGACAGACAGACAGACAGACAGACAGACAGACAGACAGACAGACAGACAGACAGACAGACATAAAACCTACCCAGGTGACGCGTGGACAGAAATGTAGTTATCTTCAGAGTCCCTGGGCTTGAAATCAATGCATGACTTCAGTCTGAATTGTTCAAAGGCTCTCAGGCAGACCCCCTTGGAATTCATGTCTTAAATGGTCCAGATGGTGTCATGGTTGTGCAGTAGAAGTGGACGGTCATATCATGCAAGGTTAAAATGAGTCAAATGTCAGGAATCTGTTTTACGGTGATTGCTTTGACTTACCGATAGTGGTGTGTTGTTTTGTCATCACTAAGTCACATCCAGTCAAATCTGATTCAAATCTGATTTATTTTTCAAATCTGATCTTTTGGCCCGACTGTTCACACTGCATTTGCAAGTGACCAGATCGGATCTGTCACAGATCTGTGTGTTCAGACTGGCAGCCAAATCTAGCCTGAATCAGATCTGTGCCACATCAAGATTGAAATCTGATTTGTTTAAATGAGTCTAAATGCAGACAGGTCACATACAATTCACATGGAATCAGATTTTTTCCAATGTGACTTGAGCCACATTCAGAGGTGGTTTCAAATCTCATTCAAATCTGATTTTAGGAGATCTGTCTCAGTCTGAACGCAACAACCTAATCTAAATCTAAATCTGAATGACTGCATCTCTTTACTTTTTAGATAAGATGTACAAAACATAGTGTTGTGCCACACTATTGTAATGATCAAATGGTTGGACCTGCATGCTATTGGTTATGAAACCATATAATCCTCTGTGATAAATAATTAATCTCTGACTGAGAGTGTAAATATTACAAAATAATAGTACATATCTGTATAATTATGTAGTCAGCTTTGTATTTACCAAGGGTCTGTCTCAGAACATAGGGTACTGGGATTGGCCATTGCCGACTGATGGTGTTTCTCTGATATGTCTGAAATCAAGAAAAACATGTATTTAGTTTTTGTGTTTTATTACATAACATTTAAATGGTATGTATTAGTTTGTCTGTAGACTGTATACTACTGTTGTAGGCCTGGCCTTAGTGGCCTATAACACATTTAATTTGGACAACAACGTTTCCTTATTCTATCTTATGTAACTTTAAAGTACTGTAATCTCACACACGCAATGTCATGTATGTGTCAATTACCTCAAGTAATTGCCTTTACTTATAGTCCTCAGGGCAGGGGTCTGAACTAGGCCCCCTCCCTTGACCTAAAAAAGCCAATCTACAACTGATGAATATGAGATTCCATAATTCTGCAATATTACATGCCCTTGTGTTCTAGAGTTGAGTAGACCTATTTTTGGAATTAGCACCTAGGGTGTCGGCCTTCTCAGGGTGATATATCCTGGTGCCGAATTCCGGTGGCTAGCCTATCTGTATAACAAAGGAGTTTGTTGACATGAAGAAAACAGACGGGTTGATCAAAGACTTTGGTTTTACATATGCAATAAATGTCGACACCCCACGCCAATGTACAGTGCTTAAGTAGTGACCATTTGGTCAGTTGGGGCGCAAGCCTTGTGAGGAGACGTCAGCCACTTTGCTGGCTGGCGTGAGTCTGTCTAACTCTATGCTGTAAGCTGTACTCCGTTGAAATAAACAACTCGTGGAACATCGAATCTCGTCTGTCTGCCTTGCACATTCTCTCCTCTGTATGGTATAAAATATACTTCTGTAACTGTTTAAATTGTAGTGATTTTATGCAATATTAATCTCACCTCCCTGATGTCACCAAATGTTAAGTCTAAACCTGTAACGAGAACATAGAAAATGGATGACACCACGTAATCGTATACACATAGTTCACTTCATTTGAATTCCATTTTGTTTAACATTTTGTTACCCTCGTTGATTTCAGTAATGTCCTTGCCATCGCCAATATCTAGAGCAACAGAGAGATGATACAACATTGTGAAACCGACAGAAACAACGGTATGTAACACTGACCAGATAGATGCCGTAGGCTGACTGGAATAAAAATCCAAATAAAGTATGCCTATTGGGCCTATTTAAACCCATTTCAACAACTGAAATAACATAATTTAGTTAATGAATATAAGCTTACCATGGATTGTTTCAGGCTGAGAGGGGGGGGGGGGGGGGATTGGGATTTATTAAAATATAGATTTATAAACAAAATACAGTTTAAAAATCATTCTGGATTTATAAAAAGTCTGTGTCAGTCAATAAACTGTTACAAAGCACAAAATATAGTAGACAGGCTGTAGGTATTCTTTCTGAATTCATTAAGGTTAGGCTTATTCTTTATGATCTTAAATAATTGACATGCTTATTTTCATAATAGTAAGTAAGTGTATGTAAATTCCTTTCCGGACTAGTGTATAAAAATGTTTTACTCTTACCCTGGAGAATGATGAATAACACAGCACAAGAAGTATAAAAGTATTCATCCTATTCACAGTCCCTTGGTCAGGCATAGCTTTTAAAAACTGGAACACTGTATGGAATTATTATTAATTAATAATTATTATTATAATTATTAGCATTAGTATAGCAGTAGTAGTAGTTATTCAAGTAATAATTTTAATCAAAAGTTATTTTATTAAACTAAGCTGCAATATTATTCAGTTCTAAATCTAAATTTTGTAGTTAATTTTTTGATTTATTAAATTGAATTCAATGACATTTAATTAAAGGTTAATATTACCATGTTGCAAGCCTTCATGTAGACTATGTTTGTCTGTTGCTCAGCAGAATATTTAGGTCTGTGTGGTACAGTTCTGTACGCCGTGCTTATAAGCAGTCTATTTCTGGATAGCCCAAACAGGTTTCAATTAAACAACAATACGGATGACATACCAAATGAGCAATGTCAAAATATTTCACTCATTCTTGAGATGAGTAGAAAAGTGTCCCACACATAAGAGCCTTATTTATGTTAAAAATAAATTAATTCATAAAAATAAAAGCACTTGCAAAGTTAAATGCAATACAGGTGTATTCTTATGACATCAATTTCATTATATATTTTTTCATATGCCATCTGAATTAGTTAAAAGCGGGCTCTGTACCCAAAAATGCCTGTATTTAGCCTGTCCTCAGCAAGTAGTCACAATCACATCAATATGGTCAAAGGCATTATCCATTATCCACATTATCTCAACTGTAATCAATCAGATACTGTATGCATTTTATTATGATACACCTTTCTTCAAAATCCCAATATCAAAACATATATTACTTATTGAAGAGTAAAACCAACATTCAGAAAATTACACAATAATGTATTTTCTAACAATACTAATGATCTCTGAGAATCTGAGAACATCTGTCCAGAAGTTCTCTAGGTTGGTACAGAAACTTGTGGGATACATTTGTTGCAAAGGAGATATTATTATTTAATTTAAAACCGGATGTTCATCAAAGAGTCTCTTTTTAGAAGTCGTGGTAAAATGTACAGAAGGATGTTCGGAAAGTGTTCGGAAGGATAAAAGAGCTGAGAATTTGTGTTCTATATTCACTGTGGTTTAGTCATGTGTGCAAGGCTGCATAACATTAAAAAAACAGTCTGTGCTGTAGATGTTTGTCATCAATCATTTTAAAATGCTACAAGAATGTGAAAGCACATTTTAACAAAAAATGATGATGACAGATTTATGTGTTGCGGTGATGACTGTCTGACACCAGCTTCATGGTTCAGATGCTCAAACTGGTCCAATGGCGGCAGGTGCTTTATCAAGCACAATGGTGCTATGCAGACTTCTGTCGATGATGACTGGGGGAAAAATATCATTTGGAGATGCAATGAATACTTGGGAGATAAAATAAATACAATAAATACAATAATTATGTAATTGGTTTGTTAAAAACAAATACAATATCTGGAATATTTCTACAATTTTCTGATGAGCCTTTAAATATTTTCAACATACTGTACCATTTCTATTTTGGGAATGTCATTATAGGTGAACATTGTTGTGCAATATTCCCATCATTGTCTTGTGAATGTGATTGAGCCCGATCTTTTTCTTTTGTTTCCTTCTTAATTATATAGTCTGTGCTGTAGGTGTTTGTCATAATTTTAAAATGCTACAAGGATGTGAAAGCACATTTTAACGACATATCTGATTGAGGTGTTCCAACGTGTCAAACTGGTTTGACACATGAGGGGAAGGACGTAGGAATAATTTATCTTAATAGATGCTTGACGTGTTGGTTGTTTCATGACCAGATTGATGAGATCATGATCATGATCAGATTGAAATGCCAACATTTGCCTGATAAAGACCTAAAGTAAAGGGTCGAAATGTTGCAGATGTTTTGCCAATTAAATAAAGTACGTCTACTATGGAGCTCTACAAACAAGTGTATGGATGTTTCTTCTTTCTCTTTGATGTTTGCCTTGATACCGTGACGTCCAGCACCTGGCCTAAATACAGGCAAAAGATGTGCACACAATGTAGCTTAACGTGCTCAACACTGGTTTTAATTATTTATTTGATGGGGGTTTTTTTTCAGTAAGAATTGAGGCTTGAATACCTGCACGTATGTAGCCTACTGTAGCTGACCTAACACTGCAAAACAGTAAATCATAGCTAATACGCCTATTAATTAACTTCAATAGACCTATTGCTTACTCCACTGTACGTGCAGGTATTTGAGCCTCAATTCTTACTAGAAAGAAACATCAAATAAATAATTAAAACCAGTGTTGGGCAAGTTAAGCTACATGCTAGCTAGCTGACCCTCACCCAACACAACGTTATGTCAAATGTGTGACAACCAGTTGCCATATTCTCAGTTAATTGTTGTTCATGTTATCCAGAAGCAGTTTGTGGACTTACTGTGCACCACATGGGCTCTTATTGGCATGGTTCTTTGTAGTGAAGTTGGTTGGCTTAACCTTGGGACATGGGAGTGAGGGTTCATTCTGCAGATTTGAAATATCTGGAGATAAAACACATACAGTTAAATGAGACAGTTAAAAGACATGGTAAAGGCCCAGGCCGTAGCGTAACGGTCTGGGCACCGGACTGGTGATCCAGTCGCGGTGTGCCGCGGGTTCGACTCCCGGACCCGACACGGCCTTTACCGCATGTCATCCCCCCATCTCTCTCCCGTTTCCTGTCAGCCTACTTTCTATCCCTTAAAAAATCAATAAAGGCGTAAGCCGCAAAAAAAAAATATCTAAAAAAAAAAGACATGGTAAAGTTAAAGGTAAAATATGCATGGTAGCCGTGGTGATCTAGTGTAAGGAATCAACTCAATATTGAATATGAGTAACAAACTACTAAGCACTTATAATTGCTGAAAGCTAGCTGTGCTGTTGAAAATTAAAATATAACAATTTATTATACCTTGCATTGACAAGAGGAAAATAGCACTGCCACCCTTCAGATAATTTCTAGATCTCAGTAGGTCGAGGGTGAAGACTGAGTCATAGCCAAACCCGGGGTTTACATACAATCTCTCTCCATTGACTCTTCTGAGTTTTCCAACTTTACGAGGGTTGTCAGATTCCTCTGGAAAAAATGGAAAATACATACAAGAATATCAGCAGAGACTGTAACACAGTAGTTGACAAATAATATTGCAGCCATTATTTGCTTGAGACATAGGGCTCCATTTCCGTTCAATCTTTCTAAATACACAGTCTCTAAATCCCTAAAACACCTCCATTACCAACCCGCCAATGACCACAACTCTAGCCGTAAATACCGGTGTCGGCTAAATAGATAGCGGGTGACGCAGCTGGACCAAAATACCATTAAGGGACAGAGCAAGGTCCTATACTCGTAATTTTCGGGCAGTGGCTGCATTGCGGGCTGCGTCGCGGAAAACAGATCATCTGGTATCATATGGCCTTAATGATAACAGATCTCTTGAGTTACTGCATTTCAAACGATTTCCCTCCACAGCACCTAAACAGCTCATAACAGATGTTACACTCACTTTCTGACGGATCAGTGGTAATGGTGATCTGTTTAGACATCTGCTGCTGAATGTGAGGCTCCTGGTCCAGCAGTACAACAGTCACTTGCCTCCATGGGCATGGCCACTCAAGCCTGTCGTCATTATCACCTGACACCAGCTGCACGTAAACCCCAAAGAACAGTTCTTTGAGAATAACGGTCACTATGTAGGCATAGCCTTCGGGAGAATATGTCAGAGGGCTGTGCAGGTACGTATTGAAATCGCTGGTCTTCAACAATTTATCCAAGTCCTTGATCTGCCATACACGATGTGGGCACTCAGTCTCAGACAGGTTGATGTCATCGATGGAGATGCCTCCCGAGGAGATACCTGCTCCTATGCGCACCTCGAATTCCACCTGGAAGGTCTTGTTGGCATCAAGAGGAACATAGTGAATTTGCCAGTCAGACATCGGCGGATCTGAACTAGAAGGGTCTAAACTAATCCCGTCTTCCTCCTGCTCGTCCCTCTCAGAAGCAATCTGTCCCATGAGGCGGGGCATTCCCATGGAATCCCCTTCGTTCTGGAACTCTCTGATCCAGATGTTGAGCTGGTCGGATGGGCTCCCGCTGTGATAGTAGTAGAACTGGAGACACTGGACGTGGCAAGTCCTCCTGGGTCTGAATTTCTTGGTCTCCAGCCATGCAGAATCCCCTTTCTGGCCAGATGCACTGCTGAAGTGCATAAAGTATCCTGTGTGGACAAAGTTTCAGTTTAGACTATTTTCAACAAATGTCTGGTGTTCAAATTTCAAGAGGGGGAATGGGGGTTGGAATTAGTACTGTATTGAGGTTGATGCATGTTTTTTTTGTTGTTTGTGTTTCTCAAATGCACACATTTTGTAATGTTATCGTCCTAGTATATCAATGTCCTATATCTATAAATCTATAAATATCTGTGGATGTGCACCTGTCTGTCTCTCCTATCCAGAGGGGATGCTTTTAGTATGACAAAAGTGGTGTATTTTGATTGGGCCTTTTGACTCAAACTTTAGGTGTTGCAGCTGTCCATGCTCAAACATACAAATACAGACATACTTGCATACATACATACTGTACACTACATACACACATTTATGTGTAATGGAGCAGTTAGGCACCGCTCAACAATACACAGGGAAGACATATTTGAATATTATAACCACACCGGGGGGAATAATGTTAACACACACAGAAAACCGATAAAGTATACAAAACTATGGCACTCCATTCTTTAAATGAAATTAACAATGTGACTCCTTTCCGTGTGCTGCTACCTTGTCGTGGTTGAGAGGCTTGCGCGCCTCTGTGACTCAGAAAGCTTTACCGGAGGAGACAAATGTGACTGTGTTTGTGTAAGATGAAGGTCTTATTAGCAAAAACTGTCAGAAACTTGCCAAAAATGTTGCTCTTTGTAAAGAGCAACATTTTCTGACAGTGACCCAAGCTTCTTTGTTTTTCAAAGATAACCTTTTTAAGATGAAGGTCTTACCCTGGGTTTTGTTACCCCCACTGATGTCCATGAGGGTGTGATCAGCGGAAGGCCCTCCAGCAGCTGCCGTCATCCTCCTCCAGCCTAATGAGCTGTGTGTGCAGTGACTCATCCCACACACATTACCATGGTTAAAGTCACAATGCTGCAGGAACGATATGGATGTATCTGTGGCAATCAAGCAATATATCAATGAATAAAATAGAAAAATTATACATTTCAGTTACTTTTTCTACTCAAACGTTTGGACAAATAATAACAAAAAATTATAAAAAAAACAGCATGAAATCTGCCATTCCTTACTACAGTTATATAGTCGGTTCAACTTGAGGACATCATTGGAGCTCATCTCTATACGCTGACCAATCTTATTCTGGTATTGTGGAAGCTTTGTTACAATGGTGTATCCGTTGTTTTTGCTCCAGAATTTGGGCCCGTAGTGCATGACTGAAGTATAATCATACGGCGTCCCAAGTGTTGTTGTTGTTCTTTTAGACACCTTTTTGAAATTGTGCTCGTGACCTGTAGGTGAGATTGTTATACATATGAAACAAGTCCTGTAAATTGCTTGTATCGTTACAATGTTTTGTAACGTTTTTCTGACTGAATTCAGGTTTGGAGGCAATTATTATCGAGACAACATTACATGCAACAAAGTAAATAGTGTAATGATGTCAAATCTCATTCAAGTCGATGAAGGTGTCAAACCAAACCTTCTTCAATGTTGTCATAGACTATGGTGATATGCTCATCTCTGTCATATCTGGACTGTTCATGCCAGAAGCCCAGAGCATGGAGAAACTCATGTTCAACTATGGCAAGATATCCGCATCCTTCACCAATAGAGACCTCCTGGCCACCTTTAATTAGTTTGGAAATATAGGCGGCACACCTGTAATGGAGAGAAGAGTGGGTCAGGAATCTCATAATGGACCAACTGACAAACGAGGACGCTCTAGGTCCCCGAAAAGGTCAATAATGTTAATGTATGTGTAAGGGGGAAAAAAGTATCACCCATGATTCTTTTCCACGCTAAGGTAGTATTCTTGAGAAACCCTGGGCTTGAAGTCAACACACGATTTCAACCTGAAATGTTCAAAGGCCTGCAGAATGACCCCTTTTGTGTCCACCGCTGTGTGCTCATGGAAAATACAATATCGAATGGTCAACCAACTGATCTACCATGCATGAATCTTGTCAGTCAAATGTTCACTGTTGGTCATAGCTTTATCCATGCATGCCTTTACAGTTTCGAAACCATTAAAGGTAGGGAAGTGATTATTTATTTTATTTTTTATTTCCTTTTTAATTTAATGCTCTGATATTGCTGCAAAGCAGGGCCCAAAAGGTAGGTAGAGATCTTTAAAAATAAAATCTACAGTATATAACAATGAGTATAGAGCTATTTAACCTTTAAACAATCACTTACTGTGCCTTTAATACCGATAATAGTAGAAATAATAACAAAACAATAATAGGATCAAGAGGAATGTATTGCTAACTTACAAAGACTTTCTTCAAGCACATAAGGAACTGGGAGATCCCAAACAGCATTTATATCCAAAACTGCATTCCTTTTTTTCCTTCTTTTAGTCTAAATGTTGAGTAGAAATGAAAATTACAGTAGGAAAAGGAAAACCAACAACAGCTACCTGACAAAATTGATACATTTCAGATATTGTTTATAAAGAACAACAAATGTTAAGTCTTACTTGTACATTGTTGGCTTGCAGGATATCACCTTCAAACAAATCTAGGTCTAAATGAGTAAAAAATACATTTGCTGTTGTGAGTCATGAAGTTCAATTATGATGTTTTTCAAATGGAACATCTCAATTCTGTCCTGTACGTGTCATCAAGGACACAGAGATACACATTGATCAAAACAACTTTCTTTTTGATTCAGTGATATATCTATCTATATTTAGCCACAGCTGTACAATGCAACTTAACCACTTCTGTAGATCATTTGACTAAATGATTATGTTTGTCCATGTAGAGCCGCCGTACTTCGGTGGGCGTTGCAGGTAGGCTACCAGTGTTTTGAGTGACAGGTTCCTGCACGTCATGAGCCAGTTGTAATGTTACCCTCTGTATGTGGAGAAGGCAATAAACCAGCAGTCTGATAAACCCGTCTGATTCTTATCCTCTGCCCTACAACTGGACTAGTTTTACAACTTCCAAGCTGGCATCCCCGTTTTGTGCATAGGCAATTGTCAAAATTGATCTATAAACTCACAGCACGTCACATTGCAACTGTGAGCATGTAGGTCGACTATTTTCATCACACGACAAAGTATAATGGGGCTTAAGTAAACTCACCCTTGTTTATCTCATTTATTTCCAAATCGTCATCAGCAATATCTTAAGAAAATGAGACACGAGTTACTTATTTGGGAGCTACAGTAAGTATATAATTCATCTTCTGATGTTTCTCTGTAAGCACGTAGTAATGTTATTCCATGAAGGCCAAATACAACAATTTATTCTATATTAAAAAAGATCTCACCTCTAAACACCGGTTCAACAGATTTGTGATGGATAGAATGGATCTGAATGGAATAAATTGAATCATAATTACATGAACAGCATTTTGAAAATCAATCTCCAATAACATAGGCATACATGATGTGAATATATATTATTTGTGGTGGACTGCAAATGGAATGGAATCCATATAAGAATGTAACAGATTTTTCTACTCCACTGAAAAGTTGACTTTCTGATACCAACAAGGCTTTTACTTCTTACCTTCGAGAGGTGCATAATGGTTAACACAAGAACAATGTTAATGTACATTGTTGTAATTGTCCGTCTCCAGGTTTTCACAAAGTATATAGACTACTATATAGGCTGATGAAAACAGAATCCCTGTGTCACTATGGGATCAACAGAACTAAAGGCTTACGAATAGAATTATTTGAATCCTGAATCTTCAATGCTAAATAGTGATCCGTTTATTGCAGAGCATGTCCAATTGAGTCCACCTCAAAAGATCCTTGGAGCAAAACTGGAATATTTGACTTTGTAGCCTTCGTAGCCAGATCCGCAAAAACTCTTTTATTTACATATTATCCTCTAGCTATTTACATTATTTGTGACACAGCTCATAGCCACGAACAAACATTACTCATTTTCTGCAAGCAAGTCACTCAGTTCATATTGCAAATTATAAAAATAAAAACAAGCCCACATTAAAAAACATGTTTGTGGACAAACATGTGGACAAACACTGGGACATTGGTTATAGTGACAGCATCGTTTAAGTTTAAACTAATGATTCAAAAGGAAGAATAATCATATTCCTCGATTTATTTCAATGTATTTTGAAGTACACGTGTATATGCCACAGGGGGTTCGAGGAGGGAGGGGCCCAGTATCTGTTCAACAACAGGTTTGTTCAGTTTTCTGTCAATGTACTGCTCATTCCATTGCTTTGTGATAAGCCGTTTTGGGTAGGGTGTCGGACTAATGCCTGTCGGACTGTTACGGACTAAGTATGTCGGACCAAACACATGCTACTGTGTATTGGCTCATTATGACGTCTGGGTTTCCGAGGCTACTGTATATGTAACACCCAGAATCGAACCCTGGTCTCCCGCGTGGAAAGCGAACATCTTAAGTTCTTAACCACTGACTAAGCCAAAGGGACATCCCCATGACTCAGGGGAGATATTAGACTTTTTAGGCCATCAGTCTGAGGTTGTCAGGCATGAACTCTGTTCTCACATTCTTCAGATCACAATCTGCTTAATTCTGTTGTAGGTTTGCTTTTAAATCTATCCATCTCAACCATGACCCAAGGTTCCCAAAGGTTTAGAAAGCTTTGAACAATTTTGAGTAAAGTGTCTGTGTCCCTTTTGTGGCCATATATGGAGATCTCTGTATGTGTCTGTCAACATGTTTCCCTTTTGGTTGGTTAGAAGTCGGTGGGTCCCATATGCACAAGCATAACAATATATGGGTTCTGTGGCTCTGGACAACTAGCTGTATCTGTAGTGACGTGAGATGGAATCAGGTTTAGTTTAGTTATGCTTATTGGTTGTTGGTGACAAATACAACATGATGTCATCCGTGAGCAGTGCAAAGTGCAACATTATCAGCAGGGAGCAGTCATTGGGCTGTATTTTGCGTGTCTTAAGTACCAGGTCTTATTACCTAACTTGAGTAAACTAAAGACCTGGAGGCGTGATCAATGCCATTTGGCTATTCTGAGTGGCCAAAGAGCATTGATCACGCCTCCAGGTCTTTAGTTTACTCAAGTTAGGTAATAAGACCTGGTACTTAAGACACGCAAAATACAGCCCACGGAGTGTTGGCTTAGACTAGTCACACATGCGTGTGCGTGTGTGACTAGTCAGTATAGGGAGCATAGCCTAGTCACCTAGTCTTAGGTATTTAGCCTAAGGAGTCAGCTGAGGTGGTTCGGGCATCTGGTTAGGATGCCTCTCGGGCGCCTCCCTAGGGAGGTCCTCGACGCACGTCCCACTGGGAGGAGACCCCGGGGCAGACCAAGGCGCAGTTGGAGGAAATACATCGACTCACTGGCCTTGGAACGTCTCGGAATCCCCCAGGAGGAAGTCACTAATGTTGTTCTGGAGAGGGAAGTCTGGAGCTCTCTGGTGGAGCTGTTGACCCCGCGACCCGACTACGGATAAGCGGTTGAAGATGGATGGATGCTGCATATAGTGCATACTGCATACAGTTACAGTATAAGAAGAGTCAGGTCGAAAATGTGAACTCTCAGCCCGAGAAGGTTCAAGGCTTTATTGTTACGTCTTGTGCACAGTTACATAAGAGTACATTTATTTTGTTCTGGTTCCCTAGACATTGTAGTGACATAAATAACAATACAAATATGCTTAATAATAAATTATAATAATACCCCAATAAATGCAAGGAATCGTATCGTATCTGTAGTTCACATTCTTGAGAACCATTCTTGAGAATCATGTGCATCATCATCATCATCATACTTTCCCAGAATTGCGAATTTTCTAGTTTGGGCTTGTCTTCATAGACCTAGTTTTTGAGGGGCACTAGCCCCTCCTATATCCAGCTTTGTGTGTGTGTGTGTGTGTGTGTGTGTGTGTGTGTGTGTGTGTGTGTGTGCGTGCGTGTGTGTGTGTGGGTGCGCAAACTTTGTCCTACACAAACATGACAATGTTTGGACAATTTTACGTCATAGTGTCTGAGCAAATACACTGTCTATGTTATGTCAAGAGCACCCATCAATTCACATGGGTGTGATTTTTTTATTTCTCTCATGAAATCTGGCAACACTGGCTACAAAGCAACTTTGAGAGAAACTCACATCCGCTGATGCAGCTGTCCTAGATGGGGAAAGAGTGAAACCTCAGTCAGAGAAGAGTGAGGCCTCCATCACAGCCAAGTGCGTTTTCAGAAGTTTTTTCCAGACCTCTGACATATGGTTATTGTGACTATCTTCATCGTCACTGCTGTCACTGTCGAAAGCACCCAAATAAACCTCCAAACAACCAGTGACTAAAAAAATAAAAAATAAACGGAGACACAAAGAGAGCAAGTGATATAGAGAGGGGGGGAGAAGAGAGAACAAGATGCTATTAAAAACATACCGTATATGAAATATAGCAAATGTCCTTTACTAAACATCAATCGACAATCACTATACTCACTCACCTGATGGTTGTGGATTCTGTTTGTTCTTTCCCTTTTGTTTTCTCCTCAGCTGTTTTATTTTTATTTTTAATGTTTTTAGTTATTGCTCTGGCGCTGATTTGAATGTTGTCTATATTTGTTTTGGCATACTACGGGCTGACCCAATGTTGGGACAGAAGACACTTATTTATGCACAACGTACTGTATGCTGTCAAAATGTAAAAAATCAATACAAATTATAAAACAAAATGCAGCTACTATAGACTTTTAAGTGTGGAACAAAGAAAAGACAGTACATCACGCTTGTTCTGGCTCTGGCATTGATTGTTGTCCAGAATTGTTTAGAATGGTTTGTTTTTAAAGCCCTACATGAAATAGCTTCTAGCATAGCCTACGCTAACTATTGTCTACTATAACTAAGACAATGGGGAAAATGACATGAAGGGAAGGGGGTCGGAAAAGACAGAAGTATTTCCTGTACTGCACTGTAAAATGTATATCTGTACTAAGGGGTCGGTTGATAAAGGTCAGGTGGATTATTTGGTTAGTCATACAGTATAGTTGCAGAATAAAGTTTATAACCCTAGAACACTAAACATATTTTTGTTGCACAAAAAGGTATATTTTACCCAATGTAAAATATTCCATAAAAAATATTTCTCATCTAAATATATTGAAGTACAGCATGGTAACTTGAGCTACTCTTCTTTATAGTTATTTCATCATGACTTTTCACAAAAAACATATCATGGAGGGGACAAAATCGGTGAAAAACGTGTGTATTATTGTTTTAAATATTCCTGAAAAAGATAAATTGGGTCCACCCATTCCTAAGAAGGAAAAAAAAGAAAAAAGTCCATTGTGGGTGTATGGGTTTCTCTCTCTATCACACCATCACTAAATTGAAATTGAAATTCACCCGAACACCTGCCTGTATAAAAAACCAGGGATGTGGGCAGGGAAACAAACCTACCTTCTATGATGTCACTGAGCATCATGAAGGTACTGAAAGACCCATCCACCTCAGACATCAGCAACATTATGAAAATTGCAAAAATATAATCGTCCAGGTGAAAATCAGCCTTGCTTATTCTAGGGATAATGAAGTCTGAGCTCTTTCCAGTGTTGTCTTGATAGTATAATATACAGCCTGCGCTTGATAATACAATCAGTCAAGTGAGTTGCTTTAGTGAAGATGCTTTAGTAATTAGGCGCTTCATCACTGGGCAACAATAGCATACTTGCTCTGAATATGAAACTGTGGAAATATGCTTATCATTATTTAATTGATACCTTAAAATATAAGCCACTCATAACGTTTGTTATTATGCATATTGCATAAATTGCAGCTGCGTTATTCCACAGAAAAGATAATGAGTGTTGTGAGAATGAAATTCTCAAATAAATAACGGATCATTTCCATCATCAGCAGTGATTTAGGCTACTACAGCTAGAACAAAGAAAAGACTGAGAAGTGACCAAATCGCCACTTAAAGCAACTCTGTTACTAACAGAACATAGGGGAAACAATGATCAGTTTCTGGTTGCCCTCTGGTGTTGAGTAGGAGTCACGACAGTACAGTAGTAGTTTGTGTAAATATGCTGTGTATGGCGGGATGAAAGGGGACGCCCGGACCCACAACCTTAAAATTGATGCAGGGACCTGGAAGGCAGTGAATCAGCTGTATAGAGAGAATTATGTAGGGATGGAGTAAGCTGTGGTCAGACTCCTTGGAGAGGTCAGATCCTCGAGTCTGAATGCAAATCTACAGGACAGTGTTCTTTTTAAAGTGTGCAAGGACAGCTGACTGCTTCTACTCTAATGAGATCACAGAACCAAGAACCATACTGAGGCGTCAGCATCCAGGCCCGGTTTGGCCGTCGGGAGGACCGGGACTATTCTTTTTTTTTGCATGAGGTTAGGCCAGCAAAAAAATAAATCTCTCCTAAGCTCAGGCCAGGCCAGCCACAGTCAATTTCAATTCAATTCAGGCAGTGTTGCTGCAGCACAAATACATTGTGTGTCTTATGTTAATGGAGGGAAGTTCAGGGAAGTTAATAATATAAATAACATCAGATGGTACATCTCTCATGTGAAATTGCTGTAAAGGCCCAAAAAAAAAAGTATAGAATCATAATTAATTTATCTGGTTATATGGTCAACTTTGAAGGTGAAATGTTTGCCTAGTAGTCAGTGTGCCTACCTTGGAAGTCGATATGGAAAACCACATTTCCCCCCTTCAGGAAGTCTCTCTCTCTCATTGAACTCAGACTGGCAAAGTACTTTATGCCATACAACGGGTTGGCAAAATATGTCTCATTGTTCTCCCCTGTCACCACTACACCATTTTGACGAGGGTTGCCCCAAATGTAAATACCTGTTTACAGATGACAGGTAGAAATGGTAAACAAACACCAAAAAAATACTGTTGAAGATGTCAAGCAACAGGTTTTCAGAACAAATCAGTCCCTCAAACTCACCATCACTGTCAGTTTCATTGGCATCATTAACAAAGCTCCTCTGCTTTGTCATCTGCAACTGGATATTGGGGTTCTGATCCAGCAACTGAAAAGTCACCTGCTTCCATGCGCAGGGCCATTCCAGCTGGTCATCGTTCTCACCGGACACCAAACTCACAAACAGTCCGATATATCCGTAATTTCTGACCAGTCTTGCTACAACCTGGTATGCATAGCCTTCACTGGAATACTGCTTTGGACTATACAAGAAGGTATAGTTGCCGGGACTGTTGGACAAAACCTGCTCAATGTCATTCATCTGCCAGGTCACATGTGGACACTCCTCCAGTCCATTTAGACTCTAAATGCCAGCAAGACCTTCCAAGTGGAGTTTCAGGCACAGAAAGGAGCAGGTAACTCTTCAGGAGGCTTCTCCATAGATGACATCAACCTCTCCGAGACGGAGTGTCCACATGTGACCTGGCAGATGAATGACATTGAGCAGGTTTTGTCCACCAGTCCCTACTATACCTTCTTGTATAGTCACTATACAAGAAGGTATAGTAGGGACTGGTGGACAAAACCTGCTCAATATCATTCATCTGCCAGGTCACATGTGCAGTTGTGGACACTCCGTCTCGGAGAGGTTGATGTCGTCTATGGAGAAGCCTCCTGAAGAGTTACCTGCTCCTTTCTGTGCCTGAAACTCCACTTGGAAGGTCTTGCTGGCATTTAGAGGAACATGGTGTTATTAAGTTATTAAAATAGTACAAAAAGGAACGATCTACAAGCTCACAACACGTCTTGTTGCGACCTGTTGTAGGTCGTCTATTTTCAGATTTGGCGTTGAGGGGAAATGGGAGGACCCTTGGTGGTGCACGTCAATAGAGTTTTAAGGTTAAAGAAAGAGTAAGCTGTTGATTTAACCAGGAAAAGCTTGTTTCAGTTGTGAGAGAATTATTTAGAAAAGTTTATTATAAAGTACAAGAATTCTATAAAAGAATTACAGCTGAGAACATCAATCAATGTCGGCTCTGGTCTAGTTCACATTCTAGAGGTGTGTCAATGACAAATAGGAACCTTAAGACCATTCAAGTTGTTGAAGTTTAACAAAATATTTGTTTGGCAAATTGTTTGGCTGAATTCATATAATTCATAATACTGTAGAAACGGTCAAATCTACATAAAAGCATGAATCATTCATGCTCTTTATAACTGCTGCAATTATTCCAATTCATTTGTATTTAAGTTAATTATTGCTCTCATAATGTCTTATTCCTTACATGTCTAAGTCAGGACGGAAGTGCCATTGTTTGGCTAATGCGGAACCCCTTATAGGGCAGTCTGGTATCACTGAGACAGGTTGCACACGTCTGTTTGACAGCGTGATGCAGACAGAAGTTTCAAAGTTTATGCATTGCTGTGTTCAGCACAGCTATATCATTCCCTTATGCTTAGAGCAGCCAGTAAGGTATGTTAACCCGGTCCATGCCAAATTTTGCACGGACACTCCCTGGATGCCAACGATGAACCTCAGCCCCAAACTTTCCAGAGCGGCCTGTTATAGCGCCACCAGTAGGCCGACTTTTGTAAAACACATTTTGTGATATTACTCAAGATTCTGTCCAAAAATCCTGCAAATCGTTACAGACTATCTCTATAGTCATGTGTTCAAGACGGATCTGTCCGATATTACATATTACATCCTAATTGGCTAACATTGGCTTTCAAAGTTTGCAGAATTGGCCTGTTTTGAACAAAAAGCCTCAAATCATGAACGCAGCGTGAAATTTACTTGAAATCTTTCACAGACTTTCCTACTAGGCTGAGCAATCCCACCCTTTTCACATTGGCCCCTTTCACTATGCTTTTTATTTGAAACAGTTTATTTCATGATTAGACAGTTTAAAATAAAACAATTCATGCCGACATAAAAAATATAGGTTTCTGGAATGACGCACAATAAGAAAGCACTGCATCATCACCTTGCCAAGTTTAAAATATTTCCGAACTCACTACATAGCAACAACAAAAATATGAATAATAATAAAGATTGGTTTGGCACAATAATAAATAAAGTTGCTACATTAACTGAGTTCTTATCTTAAATAATGGGATTTTTAAATGGGAACAATTATTCATGACCCAGCACCAGGTGTGTGGTTTTGACGTCAGACTTAGTTGTACTGCATGCAGTTGACGAACACAATAGCAATTTCCTTATACTTTCCTTAGAAAATGCATTTGCTGTTGTCCGTCAATTGGTATTTCTTAAATGTAGATTGTATAGGCTTGTTGTTTTCTTCACAAACAAGTCCATACTTACCTATAGCACTTGGCTATATGCTTTCTTTTTTTCAAATTGAAAACCAATTGCATTGTTAAATACAATATCCACTATGGACCACAACATATACAAGCTTTGGCTTTTTTGTGATTAATCCATTTTGGTGCTTTTAATTGGTGATAATGTGCTTTCTGTTGCTAAGAATGTATTACATTTTATTCTACCCAATGATGTACGTCCACACACCTTGCTATAGTAACTCCTCAACCACACATTGCAAATATAGGCATAATGATTCATTGACACCCCTAATCAAAGTAAGCACACACACATCATTGGAGTAAAATATGATCTGCTCTGTCAGCTTACATTATATATTAAGTTGTATTAAACAAATATTTACTTTTCTCAAATATATAAACATTCAGTAGAAAATGTTGAGAAATTACTACAAGACACCCCAAATGGATGCCTTTGCATTTCTCCTTTCCCCTCATTTCTTCTGCTCTGCCCTTTTTGTATTATAATCGTCTGCAGTTAACCCTCTAATGGCCAAGTGGCCAACCTTAATAACATCTTATTGTGCCTTAGGCCAGCTTTGGCTGACTTTTTGAATGACAATAGAATAATGTGCGATATGACCACAATGTCACGAAATATCTCATTTTAAAGCTGCACATCTCTAGTTTACACCAACAAAATTATGTTCCTAGCATGTTCCTTCGTTTACTTATAAGCACTTTAGTACACCTTGGTTTGACTTATCACTGAAACCAAGGTCTACTAAAAAGCTTATAAGTAAACGATGGAACAAGCTATAATCATAATTATTTTTTCATTGTAAAGTAGTGACTTGGAGCTATAAAATGAGACATTTCGTGACATTGAGGTCATATCTCACATTTTTCGATTGCCATTCAAAAAGTCGCCAAATCTGGCCAATGCTGGCCAATGCCCCATTTCTTAATTCGTCATTTTAATGCAATAAGAGGGATCTAAATATCTAACATCAAGTTTTACTTTCGATTTCAAAGTAATACCCAGAAGTGCCACCAGATGGCGGGAACGTTCCATTATTCTGATTTTGACAAAAGTGTTAAATCTGGCTAAATCACTTCCTGTCAAACGTGGTAAACAAAGGAAGCTAATTTGACCCCTAGCTTATAGCTTGGCTGTCCGGATTGCTAAGCTAACATTAGCTTTGTCATAACTTAGTCAAATTAAGCTTAAAAACGGCCAGGAACATCCCAAAATATCACATCTTTGATCGTGCACACGGCGCGCGTGCACGATAGTGCACGATCGCGCGGGTTTCGGCCGGTTTTTGGTAGATTACATAAAAATAATTAAAAAAATGTCAAACAATTGCAATATTTTGTTATAAAAAGACGTACTGACAGGGCAGTACGTCTACTACGTCAGTAACGTCATTGGCTTGGAGGGATTTGTTGATTTACTACGTCAATTAACATGGCAGTCTATGGGCCTGACGTAGTCTTGGCCACAAGGGGGTTAAAAGCTTTATTATAAATCCTTCGTACAGTTTCCATGAATTAAAATGGAATTGGCACACAAGCAATAAAATGGGGGGAAATACTGTACGTTAAGCTTTAACATGTCAATAACACATACACATCCTTTTACCACAAGCGCATGGTAAAATTCATAGCGCATAATTCTCTTTGGCTTCCTGGAGTTTTCTTCTGCTTGGTATAGGAGTGTAAAACGGGGTCAACTAATGTCACCTAAGACGATGGCAGCTATAACCTAGTCAGTAGGTGAGCCACATAGAGTACAATAAATGGCAGCACGGCCACGGAGAAGACCGTCGGCCGAGGCCTGCTGCTGCCTGATATCGTTGACGACTCTGAAATGTTGGAAAAGGAGAAAAAAAAAAGGTGAGAAATGGGAATTCACTGCCACATGTGAAGAGATTTCACAGGCCCGTAACCACTCAAAGCCTCTACACTTGCGCACAGGGTACCTGCACACGGGGGCGGCGGTGGCTCAGGGGCTAGAGTGGTTGGTTGGTAACCGCAAGGTTGCCAGTTCAAACCCGGGCTCACCCAGAGTTAGTGTCAAAGTGTCCTTGAGCAAGACATTGAACCCCTAATTGCTCCTGATGTGCTGGTTGGTGCATTGCGTGGTTTCCGACGCCATCGGTGTATGAATATGTGTGTGAATGGGTGAATGTAATGCACAATATATGTAAAGCGCCTTGGATAAAGGCGCTATATAAATGCACCATTTACCATTTACACTGGACGAGTTTTGTTTATCCTTCGGTTTTCCGAAAAAAGTGTCCAGTGTGCAACCACCTTTAGACCCCTTTTCCACCGGTTGGAAACTGGTTCAGTTCAGAACCAGTTTTTTGTCCGTGAGCCAGACCTCCAAAATTGGAACGTTAATTATGAATTGATTGCAAAACCATACCTATATTACATTTTCAATATAAGTAAATTCATATATGGCAACCCTACCACAGTAGTAGCTTTTTCATGTTTAAAATGTTTGCATATTTTCCTACATAATGAATAATTTGCATATTAAAATGTACAATTTCAGAAAATGTTCAATACAATAAATCATTGTCTTCGTGAAAGTAATCAACTGGGGAAGTTTCATGGTGATAACTATTAATTTCATTTTTACCTATTCACCTATCACGTATATTGTATAGGCCTACTGTAGGTGAAAATTACAAAATGTGTGATAAATATGAAAAAGCTATACTCCTGTGGAAGGGTTATCATATATTAATCCTATAAACAATTTAATATATAGGTATGGTTTTGCACACTCAATTCATAATTAACGTTCCAATTTTGGAGGTCTGGCTCATGGACTTAAAACAGGTTCTGAACTAGTCTGAACCGGTTCCCAACCGGTGGAAAAGGGGCAATTGTCTTGAGACTTCCATTTTATGTATTTACATTTGATACTGTCTATTGGATTTCCCTATTTGTTATTATTATAATTCCTTACACATCTCAGCTAAACCTCAGCTTTTTGGATGGTGCAGGTGCACCACGAAATAAACTCAGTTTTATAGAGATAGATAGATAGATAGATAGATAGATAGATTCATACATACATACAGGTATATAGATAGATAGATATTGATCATTTTAAATCATATTTGAGTGAATAATTAATGCAGGTTATATAAACAAGTTTTTATATAAACAAGTTTTTAATTATTATTAAAAGGAATGTGAACATCTGTCAATTGTTGTCCAGTTAAAGGATAGGATAACCCATCCTATCCTTTAACTGGACAACAATTGACAGATGTTCACATTCCTTTTAATATCTAGCAATTAGCAACAGTAGTGGGCTCCATACAGTATATCGCTGCTATCAAGCAAAAACCTCATATCTCCAAATTTCTACTTTTGATGCTTTTACTATTAGTTTAATTAAGTAGTTTAATTAACTATTAGGCTAGTATACTTCATCAAACCAGAGTGTCGCACAAAGGTAGTGAAAATATCAGATCTTCAAGCTCACAATGCCTCGCAATGTGAGGCATGCCACAGCTTGTAGATCTAACCCTACTGTGGTTGTCACTAGATATCTTTAAAATAATTTAAAAAAGGAACGGTTTCCACCCGACAGCAACGATAAAAATCATATGACATTTCATAAATTGTAATTATGTATTTAAAAAAGACAAACATACCTGCACTAACGGAACCGGCGATGATGTTCAGGGAGCCGGTGGAGCCGCTGCTTATTGCAGTATCCATCGCTCTTTCTACTGCGCTTGTAGAAGGAACTGAGCCTTTTGGGAACACCAGACTCATTGTAGTAACGACTGATCCTGACCTGTAATGTGCGAGAAAGAGAATGTGACTTTTAGATTGCAAATCGTTTGCCAAACTCATAATGGAAAGTAAACAATTGATTAAAAAAAAAGTCTTACTTGAAACTGTTGACTATAGATCGTTTGAAAGATGAAGTGCTGTTGCTGGTGGTGCTGTAAATCGAGTTTACCTGAAAGAGAAGAATGCAAATAGGTTTAGCTCAATTGCTGATGGAAATATCGTGTCCCAACTAGAAAATGATAAGCTGAATTTTAATAAAGTTTATTATTTCTCTTAAATGTTTTGTGTTGAACTGATTTAAAATGTATTTAAACCGAAGCAAGTGTTGTAACCATGATTTACTTTATTAAGGACCACAATAGAAACAAGCCCTCAGGGCTTTTTGTGTTATCCTTTTAGCATTATTGTACCTTTTGCACACTGCTAATAAAGTATTCATTCAATCATTCAATCGATTGATCGATCCACATCTTGACGTAAATTAGATGAATACACATTAAAAGCTACATTACTGTATGCATTATTATTACATTATTGATAAAGTACAACATTTCTCTTACTTGTGAGACCACTGTGGCAGCCAAAGTCTTATATGCTGTGGTAGACGAGTCGGAGAGATCAGAGCTGAAGGTTTGGTCGAGACTAAAGATAAGAGTTACGGTGTCTTCATTGGCAGTAGGAGCATCTGTATTGACAGTGGCAGCTGCAGTGGTGGCAGCTGCAGTGGTAGCTGCAGCTGTGGTGGCAGCTGCAGTGGTGGCAGCAACTGTGGTGGCTGCAACAGTGGTGGCAGCTGCAGTGGTGGCAGGTGCAGTGGTAGCTGCAGCTGTAGTGGCAGGTGCAGCTGTGGTAGTATCCGTTGTTTCTGCAACTGTAAATAAAACAGTGTAAATCATTATCAAAACTTGAGTAGTAATGAAAGCAGCATTGGTTGCAGATCCCTGTCAAATATTTGAAATAAAATAAATAAAAAGAAAACAAAAACATACATGTTGCCACAACTGTTGATGCATTCACATTAAGGGAGAAGCTACTGTTGGACACAGCCTCTACTAAAGCATCTACCACAGAAGTGGTTGTTGGTGTACTGGAGTTGGCGTTGTCATCCTCGTTAAATATCAGGGTTGCATTTACCACAATTGATCCTTGGCTGTGAAGACAAAATATAATTATTGTTGTTGCCCACATGTCAGACCAAAACACAAAATACAAAATTGGTGATTTCAATAGAGCAATTTCCTGAAATTAAAATTTAAAATGTATAGGCAATTTTGTATTATTTGGTCGGTTAAATCAAGACAATACCTGAAGCTGTTGATCACAGTACGATTAAAGCCTGGGAATTTCTCACTGTAGAGAGCGTCCAGCTTTAAAAAATAACACAAAAACATAGCATGTGTATTAGAATTATTACCACAATAAACACTTTAATCATAGTAAAATGTACACTGTACTAATTTAGAATGTATACAGTGAGGAGTGAGGACTTACTGCTGAGGTTACTTCGCTTGCTACAGCTTGGAATTCTGCTGAGTTTGAGTTTTCAAGAGCTACTGTGAAATTGTCCATGAGTTTGAATTCCAGCCCGAATGTCGTAACTGTGGTAGTAGCAACAGTGGTGGGAGCAACTGTAGTGGGAGCAGGTGTAGATGTGGCAGCTGCAGAAGTGGTGGCAGCTGCAGTGGTAGCTGCAGCAGTGGTGGAGGCTGCAGTGGTAGCTGCAGCAGTGGTGGTAGCTGTGGTCGCAACGGTTGCGCTGACAGTGCCCGAGATGATGTTCAGGGAGCCGGTGGAGCCGCTGCTTATTGCTGTAGGTGGGGTGGTTGGAGGTGGGGTTGTTGTCACCCTAGGGAACAACAATTTACAATTTAGGCATTTAGCAAACGCTCTTAATCCAGAGCGACTTTACAGTAACAACAACGACATCTACAATCAGTAGTCTTACATTGCAAAGGATGTGTTCAGTAATACAGTACCGTATTGCGCAGAATATAAGATGACTGATTATAAGATGACCCAAATTTTTCCAAGACCCATTTGTGGAAAAAGAACACTGAATGTCAAATTGTCTAGTCCCCGATTATAATACGACCGCGTTTTTAGGATATTTCCATTGGAAAAACAACGTACTGTAGTCTTGGAACAATAGGGTTAGGTAATAGCAGCATTTTTTCTCATAGTTGTCAACTTGGATGGATTGCAGAGAATAATTGTGTGTGAAACTGCGTGATAATGAATTGCAGTACTTAGCAATGTAGTGCTAAATTGTACTCGTCTTGCAATAGGCCACCATCATTTATCCCCATAATAATCAGATATATTGTCCTACTGTGCGGCACATGGATTGTTAAGAGTTTCCGGAGGATGTGAAATCTTTGCTGGCTGTAGTTTTGGACATGGAAGATCACTGCCATTAACAAGAGGAGAAATATCTAGAAGAGAAGAAAAATTATTCTTTCCAGTGGTTCCAACTCATATAAGTATCAATGTAAAGTATAGAATCATAATTATTTTATCTGGTTATATGGTCAACTTTGAAGGTGAAATGTTTACCTAGTAGTCAGTGTGCCTACCTTGGAAGTCGATATGGAAAACCACATTTCCCCCCTTCAGGAAGTCTCTCTCTGTCATTGAACTCAGACTGGCAAAGTACGTTATGCCATACAACGGGTTGGCAAAATATGTCTCATTGTTCTCCCCTGTCACCACTACACCATTTTGACGAGGGTTGCCCCAAATGTAAATACCTGTTTACAGATGACAGGTAGAAATGGTAAACAAACACCAAGAAAATACTGTTGAAGATGTCAAGCAACAGGTTTTCAGAACAAATCAGTCCCTCAAACTCACCATCACTGTCAGTTTCATTGGCATCATTAACAAAGCTCCTCTGCTTTGACATCTGCAACTGGATATTGGGGTTCTGATCCAGCAACTGAAAAGTCACCTGCTTCCATGCGCAGGGCCATTCCAGCTGGTCATCGTTCTCACCGGACACCAAACGCACAAACAGTCCGATATATCCGTAAAATATGTCAATTAATGCTACAACCTGGTATGCATAGCCTTCACTGGAATACTGCTTTGGACCATAAAAGAAGGTATAGTCCCCAGGACTGTTGGACAAAACCTGCTCAATGTCAAACAAATTCATCTGCCAGGTCACATGTGGACACTCCGTCTCGGAGAGGTTGATGTCATCTATGGAGAAGCCTCCTGAAGAGTTACCTGCTCCTTTCTGTGCCTGAAACTCCACTTGGAAGGTCTTGCTGGCATTTAGAGGAACATGGTGGAGCTGCCAATGAGATGTTGGTGAACCTGGAGGAAGGAGTTCCACAATCATAAAGGATGTAATTGCAACAGTTGCACCGCTCACTTCACAGGGGTGTTATTATTATTACAGTATTAGTTTTTTCTTATGAAAGCAGAGAGTCTTCCGTTTCACACGGTATATAGTGTGTACATGTCGCTATAGGCCTTATTTTGTGAATATTTAGTTGTTCAGGTCCATGCCTTCTCTAAAGTTATCTCTGGTGGGCGCAAGCTGCATTCAATAACCAATTACTGACAAACTGTACATGGGATCAATGTGTACTGTTTTCCTCCTAAAAGTAGACATTCAGGGCTTTCATTCGGTGTATAGTATGTATAGGATATTAATTTATTTGTGTTCATTTTTATATCTGCCTGTCAATGTCTGTGACTTTAAACCTTCATAACTCTGGTTTCATGAGGATGATGATGATGCGCGCCTCGCCTAATCTATCTCACATGTCTGCTTTCATTGTCTCGATCGCAGTAACAGGGGGGGCAGCAAAAGTCTTTATCTGTAGGCTACAAACCCATTCCACCGATCGTTTCAGAACTATAGTGAGACGCATTACTGGATCGGCGATGGTAGTGATTTCACTGATTTGCAACTTGCAAGCTAGGAGGGAAACATGTCTGGGCAAACCCCTCTCTGGACAGACACCCTCTTTGAAGCAGGAGCGATGGAAAAGAACAACTCGAAGAGGAAGGGGAAATAGCTTCCACAGAACACAACGGTTTAGGATCGGATGAGGAAATGTGTATTCGTTATACATTACAACCGGGTCGATGAAGTCCCTGACGTGTTCATTCTCATTGCGGTCTTATCACTGCAATTATAATAAATAAAAAAGCGTTACAATCACACACAACCGAGCTATAGTGATTGCTGGCGAAGACGGCTATGGTGATCAGTGGTGGTGCTCCGCTCCCCAACGGAAGACCCGGCCAGCGGCCACTGATTTCATGGCGGTCCCTCGATAATGTGATTCGTTTGTTAGTTCATAATATGAAGAAGGAAACATGCATCTGTCCATGACTCCATGTGTGTTGCAGACGTTATACAATGCCGATGTCCGGGCGCATAGAAAGGTGAATGAAAGTAATCAATAAAAACATGCAGTAAACGTAAATCTCCCGTTCCCGCATCGGACCACTGGGAATCGAACCACGTGAATATCCCGCTCCCGCATTCAATCGGTTAAGACAGAATGAGACCTCTGAGCTGTGAATGTTCTGCAATATTGTGCGTCATCGAGGCAGCTCCAAATCAGGAGCCCATTCTTTTATCAAACGTATTCGCATTACGGGTGGTTTGAAGAGGCGCTTTCCGTTGTCCTAAACCTGTGTGCATAAGATAGCAGATATAGGGAAAGTGCAACACCCTGATAGGGTTTCGGATCTCGCGAACATCATACCCCTCACTCAGGTGACCCTCGATCAGACCCAATAGGGCAGACTTTCCCAAACTGTGGTTTGTGTGCAGATTGTGTGGGCCTGGTCTTTCCCTATTGAATAGGGAAAGACCAGGGCCACACAATCCGCCGCTCCGGAACTACTCTGCCGGGACTGGGAGGTAGACCAATCTGGTGCATGGAAGGACTAGGCTCTCACCAGGTCCACTCCTGCTCACACCAGGTCCAGGACCTGTGCGTTGTACCAGACTCCCAGCACCAGACACTTCATTCAGTAGTGGTAGATTCTTGAGCCGCAATGATTCTGCAGGCTCCACCTGGGCAACGGTGGTGCTGCAGGTTACGCTTGCGGCTTGAATGGCCCTCCTAAAGGCCTCACCAAGGTTTATTTGGGCTTCCTCCTCACGTAAGATATAGGCTGGGGCACCAACCCGTACTGCTCCCGGGTAACCCGGTCAGCCGGGGGGCCGTCTACATTCCGGCTGTCACCCATCTTTACGGTGGTCGTGGTCACCAGACTGTTATGATAAATGCTGTGTACTGATAACAGGTACTTGTACGTGAATATGCAATGTACTTATATATATGTATGGTGCACTGAACTGTAACATACTTTAAGAAGCTGCGTTAGGGCACGCTGAAGGCCACGTGCTGGCAGGCAGTGATCGTGATGTCTAGTCAGTGACGTCAGTAGGACATGAAGTATCCAAGCTATATATGATCCTGTAAGTGTAATAAACCTTGTGAATGAATTGATGTGACCCAGTCTCCGTGTCATGTTAATCTCGTTCTCCCGAGCAGGCCTGCCCGTATGTCCGTCTGTCCGAACCATGGAAATGTCAACCGGGTCGTCACACACCAGAACCAGACGAGGGTCCGAGTACTTAGATAAGTTAATCGTAACAATACCAGACTATACCTGGTTGTCATGTAGTCTATTCCTATGAGTCACTATGAATAGAATACCTAAAAACTAAAATACATCGCATGGATGCACCTGAAAGAAGAGGATGAATAGAAGGAAACTAAAATGACATAACATCACGAAAACAGATGAGCATGTAGATTTTTTGCTGATTGTGTGTGCGCGAGTGTTTTTTCCCCTTTCACAATAGGGCCATAGCCAGAGGCTATTTGGGAGTCCTGTTCTACAATACTCACTGGAATCCTTGTCTTAATTTAAATTGTATACGATGCAGTTAAATGATTTATACTTTACTAATACTTTTGTTGTGGAAAATGTTGAAGCATATTTTGTCAAGTGTTGATTGACAGTCTGTCCGTGACTCTGTGTGTCTGTCCATTCGTTTTTCTGTGTATCAATCTGTCCGTCCGTCCGTCCGACCTTACCAGTGATCTGTCCCATGAGACGTAGTTTTCCTGTAGAGTCCCACTGGTCCTGGAACTCTCTGATCCAGATGTTGAGCTGGTCTGATGGGCTCCCGCTGTGGTAGTAGTAGAACTGGAGACACTGGACATGACACGTCCTGCTGGGACTCATCTTCATGGTCTGCATCCAGATGGAATCTCCTTCCATGCCAGAGGCTGTGCTAGCATGCATGAAGTAACCTGCATAATGGAACAGTGTTTCTCAAACTTTTACATTTCAAGGTCTCCCCTTAATGGTTTGGGACCCATTAGGGTCCCAAACCACACCAATGCAACTCCTTGCAACTGCCATTGGGGATAATGGTTGCAAGTAAATTAGTTGCATCATGTCGCAAGGGTTATATTAAGTGAAAAGAGATTTGAGTCTTTTTCTTTGAAGATTTTGTATCGACCTGTAGGCCTACTTTCCTTGAACTGTACCCATTCTGCATTGTTTGTTAATACAATTATCAATCAATCACTCAATTGTCATAAAACATTGCAGGCCTTTTGCTCCATCCAAATAATAATTATAAATATGGCATTAATTTATTTTATTTAATTAATTATATTTTATGAGTTTTCAACTGGTGGTCCGTGGACCACTGGTGGTCCGTGAAGGTATTGAATGTGGTCCCTGACCATGCATGTAGGAAAGTGAAGATTTGTATTTTAATTCATTGTATTGACCACAAGTTGAGAAACAATGCAGTAAATGACCTGATGACGTGATGATGACGCGTCAATATTGTCAGTTACTGGGAAGTCGGACGTCAAGAACTTCCACAGAAAAGGGAGTTAGAATCTCAAGGGAAACTGTACCGGATTGCCTGATTGAGTCACCATTATAAGGAAATGAGCCCATAACTAGATAAAATGCCCATCGACACAGGTCTCCACCAGGGCAGGTCAGGTTGTGGCCTCCCTGGTGGCACTATAATAGGCCAATGTGAAAAGGGTGCCATTTCTTCTTGCCTTGGATGGCAATTGGATGATTTGAGGCTTTTTTTCCCTCAAAACGGGCCAATCCTGCAAACGTTGAAAGCCAATGTTAGCCAATTAGGATGGAAAATGATATATCGGACAGATCCGTCTTGAGCACATGACTATAGAGATAAGTGTGTAAGCCAATCAGTGTAGAATCTGAGAAATCCAACAGACTCGTCTTGATCACATGACTACAGAGATCATGTGGACCGATTTGCGTGAGATTTGGATGAAATCTGTGCGACTAACAGAAATCGGCCTCATGGTGGCGCTATAACCGGCAGATGTGGAGGGATGCAGGGAAAATGTTTTTCCATGGCCTCTAGGGAGTGCATATCCTTGAAATGAAAAAGGTTTGTTTACTGCTGTACTATATAAAGTGTCTGTACCAGTCATTGGGTTTAGTCATTATACGTCTAAGTGTTGTGCTTCAGCTATAAGTGGGTTTTTAGGGACTCACTTATAGCTGTATTTTCTTTTAATAATATGTTCAGTGAATTTACATTTTTATGACAGACAAAACAAAAACAAACAGACAGCTCAGCTCAGACACGTTGCAGAACAAAGGACACAGATACACACATACACGTACCTACCATAAAATACAAACATAAAAATAAACAATATACTGTATATGGACACATGGTGTTTGACAGTCTAGATGGGAACGGCTACCCAGAGAAATTTAATAAAAAACAATAATAGTATTAATATCCACAGCAGAAGGTAGAAAGTAAATTAAAATAAAGTAAATAAACAAGGAATGATAAATTAAAATAAAGTAAATAAACAAGGAATGATGATCCTATCCATCAAGGTTAGTGGTATCACTTCTGTCAAGGAACCCTATGGTCAAGGTGGCAGGCTGGCAGCTAATTGAGGGCCAATAAATGGAAAATATGGATCCCATATTTCATATATGTGTTGTGGAGCATAGCAGGCAGGTTAAAAATTCCAACGGCATGCACTGCATGATTATTTTGTGCCAGTCATTCTTTACCTATAGCTGTGGTTGTAGGAAGGCCAGCACAGGTGACGCTCAGGTCACTGTTAGTCCCAGAGGACGTGAAGGTGACAAATCCTGGCTGGTCGCTGCTGATGTGACCGTTGATCCAATCCTGGTACTGAGACACTCTGGCATAGACTCCAGGGAAATTAGGCAGGGCACAACCCCGACCCCAGCTCACTATTCCAGACTGAACCCAGCGAGAACCTTCTTTGCTCACCATTGGGCCTCCTGAATCTCCCTGTCGTGTAGGGAAACACATGCTGTATTAAAACAATGAGATCTTTTCCGGGAAGAAATGCTCACAATGAACACAACCATTCAAATGATCACCTGACACGAGTCCTTCCCTCCATCAGTGAAGCCAGCACAGATCATATTGTCAGTGATGGCGCCCACTCCATAGTCACAATTACACTGTCTGTTCCCCACCACTGGAACCTCCACCTCCTGGAGGTTTTGCGGGGAAGGAAGGGCAACTAGGGAGACACAAAGTTAATTTCATAAGCAAATTATCATATCAAACGTATTTCTTTTCTTTCATCACAGTCACCAAGTTCATTTCTGTATGGAGGTTTCTTTGTTGTATTACTGTAATTCACCTGGTTTGAAATGCTACCATTAAAATGGACCTTTACTGTACTGTACTCACGTCCAGATCCAATTGTACCCCAGCCGGTGATCCAGCTGTCGATGCCACTGTAGAAGGTGCTCCCCGATGCTGCCAGGCATACTGGTCGGATATAGCTGGTAAAAGTCACCGGTGATGAAAGTTTCAGGAGAGCGATGTCATTATTACTAGTAATAGGGTTATACTCAGGGTGGCGGATGATCTGGCTAACCGACCGAGAGACCTCGTTAGGATTGGATAGTTCTTGACTCTGCCGACCCAGATAAACAGTGAGACCAGATGGTACGGTGTTACTAGGAATAAAGAAAAAAGGCAATCCATAATTAGCACAATATTCACTTTCCTTTTGCAAGTATTAATGAAATGGTCTCAGAGACTCTTGCTGATAATAACACCCCACCTTGCGAAGCAGTGAGCAGCTGACATCACCCATTCATTGTTAATAAGAGATCCTCCACAGAAGTGACTTGGAAAAGTACTAGATGAATGTAGACTGGCCTGCCACGGCCAGCTCCCTGTAGGAGCGTCCTCACCTCCAACTATCCTGGTGTTCAGAGGAGGCTGGCCGCACACTGAGAGAGACACAACCGTCAATTGATCTGGGTTGCAAAGCCAATAGAGTAATGCATCATTTATGCTCTCTATCATACGATGAAGTATTAATCCCGCACGACACACACACACACACACACCTTCCACACCTGTGAACACTTCGGCAATTACCCTGCTCCCTAGAGTATAGAGCGTCGCAGTCCCTCCCCCTTTCAGAACGACGAGTGGCCCAGGAAATGAATCGCAATGCATTTTTCCCATAGGCTTTTCTTAAAGTATTTATTTAAAGACGGTTACGCCGCGGACAAAGCCAACTCGGATCGTGACAAATCATGACAATGAACACAATGTTTTGGGCCGATCAAATAATTTATAAGAAGAAAAACAAAACAAAGTGTTGTCTCCTGCCTTTATCTTCTTTCTAATGATTTGATCGGCCCAAAATATTGTGTCTCATGGTCGCAGGCAACGTATTTCCTGTAGGCGGAGACGACATATCTGCGGTTTCCCCGCACCTCCTTCTACTACAGTGAATGGAAATGTGACTGATGTTAGTCTGCCTCAAACGTTACTCTTTTACCTGCTTTTTACTAACACTAAAGGCCTATTCATAGTCTGGATTTTCGGTGGTGAGCTGACCACCGCGACCACCGCGAAATAACGTTGAGCGATGGTGAGTAAAAACAGAGAGAAGGGCCGCTCAACGTTATTTCAGCTCCGGTGGTCAGCTCACCACCGGAGCGGTGGTCACCTCACCACCGAAAACCCAGACTATGAATAGGCCTTTAACATTACAAAGATGCCCAGAACATCGGGATGAACCTGTGTAGTTTATGGCTGCTCCAACAGTAGTGGCAACATAAAAATAAATAAATACGGACCAGAGCCATAAAGTAATGGTTGAGACAAAGCAGTGAAAGGTCCTGAAAGATACATAACGTCAGTCTTACCCAATACCCAATCTTTCTGTTTTAGGTACACAAGGCTGCTGTACTTTATACCTCATACTTTAATGCTTAGTATGAGGTATAAAGCAGCAGCCTTGTGCGGGGAAACCGCAGATATGTCGTCTCCGCCTACAGGAAATACGTTGCCTGCGACCATGAGACCCGTTTCTGAATCGGTCTATAAGACTGGACTCTTTCCACACTCCCACTGTCAGAACATACTTCCTTGTCCCCTGTGTTGTACCTGGGTTCCTGGTTCTGTTTTTTTTTGCAATTCTGAAAGGCTGCATTTTTGTACTTTACTGCTTCGAAAGGTTTGCATGTTTGAACTTTCGGTTTACTGCTTTGTGCTAACCTTTGCATTTTTGGCAATTTCTGCATGCTGCTACTACTCATTTGTTTTGTTTGTAGCTTGAAGGCATTCTGCATTAATAAATCATTTTATTTGAACATTCCTGCTCTTGTCCTGCATTTGGGTCCTACCCTTTGACTCACCGTGACAGCTAACATGTGTACATTTGTACAAGGAACCCTATGGTCAAGGTGGCAGGCTGGCAGCTAATTGAGGGCCAATAAATGGCAAATATGGATCCCATATTTCATATATCTGTTGTGGAGCATAGCAGGCAGGTTAAAAATTCCAACAGCATGCACTGCATGATTATTTTGTGCCAGTCATTCTTTACCTATAGCTGTGGTTGTAGGAAGGCCAGCACAGGTGACGCTCTGGTCACTGTTAGTCCCAGAGGCCGTGAAGGTGACAAATCCTGGCTGGTCGCTGCTGATGTGACCGTTGATCCAATCCTGGTACTGAGACACTCTGGCATAGACTCCAGGGAAATTAGGCAGGGCACAACCCCGACCCCAGCTCACTATTCCAGACTGAACCCAGCGAGAACCTTCTTTGCTCACCATTGGGCCTCCTGAATCTCCCTGTCGTGTAGGGAAACACATGCTGTATTAAAACAATGAGATCTTTTCTGGGAAGAAATGCTCACAATGAACACAACCATTCAAATGATCACCTGACACGAGTCCTCCCCTCCATCAGTGAAGCCAGCACAGATCATATTGTCAGTGATGGCGCCCACTCCATAGTCACAATTACACTGTCTGTTCCCCACCACTGGAACCTCCACCTCCTGGAGGTTTTGCGGGGAAGGAAGGGCAACTAGGGAGACACAAAGTTAATTTCATGAGCAAATTATCATATCAAACGTATTTGTTTTCTTTCATCACAGTCACCAAGTTCATTTCTGTATGGAGGTTTCTTTGTTGTATTACTGTAATTCACCTGGTTTGAAATGCTACCATTAAAATGGACCTTTACTGTACTGTACTCACGTCCAGATCCAATTGTACCCCAGCCGGTGATCCAGCTGTCGATGCCACTGTAGAAGGTGCTCCCCGATGCTGCCAGGCATACTGGTCGGATATAGCTGGTAAAAGTCACCGGCGATGAAAGTTTCAGGAGAGCGATGTCATTATTACTAGTAATAGAGTTATAGTCAGGGTGGCGGATGATCTGGCTAACCGACCGAGAGACCTCGTTAGGATTGGATAGTTCTTGACTCTGCCGACCCAGATAAACAGTGAGACCAGATGGTACGGTGTTACTAGGAATAAAGAAAAAAGGCAATCCATAATTAGCACAATATTCACTTTCCTTTTGCAAGTATTAATGAAATGGTCTCAGAGACTCTTGCTGATAATAACACCCCACCTTGCGAAGCAGTGAGCAGCTGACATCACCCATTCATTGTTAATAAGAGATCCTCCACAGAAGTGACTTGGAAAAGTACTAGATGAATGTAGACTGGCCTGCCACGGCCAGCTCCCTGTAGGAGCGTCCTCACCTCCAACTATCCTGGTGTTCAGAGGAGGCTGGCCGCACACTGAGAGAGACACAACCGTCAATTGATCTGGGTTGCAAAGCCAATAGAGTAATGCATCATTTATGCTCTCTATCATACGATGAAGTATTAATCCCGCACGACACACACACACGCACACACACACACACACACACACACACACACACACACGCACACACACCTTCCACACCTGTGAACACTTCGGCAATTACCCTGCTCCCTAGAGTATAGAGCGACGCAGTCCCTCCCCCTTTCAGAACGACGAGTGGCCCAGGAAATGAATCGCAATGCATTTTTCCCATAGGCTTTTCTTAAAGTATTTATTTAAAGACGGTTATGCCGCGGACAAAGCCAACTCGGATCGTGACAAATCATGACAATGAACACAATGTTTTGGGCCGATCAAATAATTTATAAGAAGAAAAACAAAACAAAGTGTTGTCTCCTGCCTTTATCTTCTTTCTAATGATTTGATCGGCCCAAAATATTGTGTCTCATGGTCGCAGGCAACGTATTTCCTGTAGGCGGAGACGACATATCTGCGGTTTCCCCGCACCTCCTACTACAGTGAATGGAAAAGTGACTGATGTTAGTCTGCCTCAAACGTTACTCTTTTACCTGCTTTTTACTAACACTAAAGGCCTATTCATAGTCTGGATTTTCGGTGGTGAGCTGACCACCGCGACCACCGCGAAATAACGTTGAGCGGTGGTGAGAAAAACAGAGAGAAGGGCCGCTCAACGTTATTTCAGCTCCGGTGGTCAGCTCACCACCGGAGCGGTGGTCACCTCACTACCGAAAATCCAGACTATGAATAGGCCTTTAACATTACAAAGATGCCCAGAACATCGGAATGAACCTGTGTAGTTTATGGCTGCTCCAACAGTAGTGGCAACATAAAAATAAATAAATACGGAATGTCAAAATATCTACCGCGGTGGCTGAGACCAGAGCCATAAAGTAATGGTTGAGACAAAGCAGTGAAAGGTCCTGAAAGATACATAACGTCAGTCTTAACCAATACCCAATCTTTCTGTTTTAGGTACACAAGGCTGCTGTACTTTATACCTCATACTTTAATGCTTAGTATGAGGTATAAAGCAGCAGCCTTGTGCGGGGAAACCGCAGATATGTCGTCTCCGCCTACAGGAAATACGTTGCCTGCGACCATGAGACCCGTTTCTGAATCGGTCTATAAGACTGGACTCTCTCCACACTCCCACTGTCAGAACATACTTCCTTGTCCCCTGTGTTGTACCTGGGTTCCTGGTTCTCTGATTTTTTTTGCAATTCTGAAAGGCTGCATTTTTGTACTTTACTGCTTCGAAAGGTTTGCATGTTTGAACTTTCGGTTTACTGCTTTGTGCTAACCTTTGCATTTTTGGCAATTTCTGCATGCTGCTACTACTCATTTGTTTTGTTTGTAGCTTGACGGCATTCTGCATTAATAAATCATTTTATTTGAACATTCCTGCTCTTGTCCTGCATTTGGGTCCTACCCTTTGACTCACCGTGACAGCTAACATGTGTACATTTGTACAAGGAACCCTATGGTCAAGGTGGCAGGCTGGCAGCTAATTGAAGGCCAATAAATGGCAAATATGGATCCCATATTTCATATATCTGTTGTGGAGCATAGCAGGCAGGTTAAAAATTCCAACGGCATGCACTGCATGATTATTTTGTGCCAGTCATTCTTTACCTATAGCTGTGGTTGTAGGAAGGCCAGCACAGGTGACGCTCAGGTCACTGTTAGTCCCAGAGGACGTGAAGGTGACAAATCCTGGCTGGTCGCTGCTGATGTGACCGTTGATCCAATCCTGGTACTGAGACACTCTGGCATAGACTCCAGGGAAATTAGGCAGGGCACAACCCCAACCCCAGCTCACTATTCCAGACTGAACCCAGCGAGAACCTTCTTTGCTCACCATTGGGCCTCCTGAATCTCCCTGTCGTGTAGGGAAACACATGCTGTATTAAAACAATGAGATCTTTTCCGGGAAGAAATGCTCACAATGAACACAACCATTCAAATGATCACCTGACACGAGTCCTTCCCTCCATCAGTGAAGCCAGCACAGATCATATTGTCAGTGATGGCGCCCACTCCATAGTCACAATTACACTGTCTGTTCCCCACCACTGGAACCTCCACCTCCTGGAGGTTTTGCGGGGAAGGAAGGGAAACTAGGGAGACACAAAGTTAATTTCATGAGCAAATTATCATATCAAACGTATTTGTTTTCTTTCATCACAGTCACCAAGTTCATTTCTGTATGGTGGTTTCTTTGTTGTATTACTGTAATTCACCTGGTTTGAAATGCTACCATTAAAATGGACCTTTACTGTACTGTACTCACGTCCAGATCCAATTGTACCCCAGCCGGTGATCCAGCTGTCGATGCCACTGTAGAAGGTGCTCTCCGATGCTGCCAGGCATACTGGTCGGATATAGCTGGTAAAAGTCACCGGCGATGAAAGTTTCAGGAGAGCGATGTCATTATTACTAGTAATAGAGTTATAGTCAGGGTGGCGGATGATCTGGCTAACCGACCGAGACACCTCGTTAGGATTGGATAGTTCTTGACTCTGCCGACCCAGATAAACAGTGAGACCAGATGGTACGGTGTTACTAGGAATAAAGAAAAAAGGCAATCCATAATTAGCACAATATTCACTTTCCTTTTGCAAGTATTAATGAAATGGTCTCAGAGACTCTTGCTGATAATAACACCCCACCTTGCGAAGCAGTGAGCAGCTGACATCACCCATTCATTGTTAATAAGAGATCCTCCACAGAAGTGACTTGGAAAAGTACTAGATGAATGTAGACTGGCCTGCCACGGCCAGCTCCCTGTAGGAGCGTCCTCACCTCCAACTATCCTGGTGTTCAGAGGAGGCTGGCCGCACACTGAGAGAGACACAACCGTCAATTGATCTGGGTTGCAAAGCCAATAGAGTAATGCATCATTTATGCTCTCTATCATACGATGAAGTATTAATCCCGCACGACACACACACACACACACACACACCTTCCACACCTGTGAACACTTTGGCAATTACCCTGCTCCCTAGAGTATAGAGCGTCGCAGTCCCTCCCCCTTTCAGAACGACGAGTGGCCCAGGAAATGAATCGCAATGCATTTTTCCCATAGGCTTTTCTTAAAGTATTTATTTAAAGACGGTTACGCCGCGGACAAAGCCAACTCGGATCGTGACAAATCATGACAATGAACACAATGTTTTGGGCCGATCAAATAATTTATAAGAAGAAAAACAAAACAAAGTGTTGTCTCCTGCCTTTATCTTCTTTCTAATGATTTGATCGGCCCAAAATATTGTGTCTCATGGTCGCAGGCAACGTATTTCCTGTAGGCGGAGACGACATATCTGCGGTTTCCCCGCACCTCCTTCTACTACAGTGAATGGAAATGTGACTGATGTTAGTCTGCCTCAAACGTTACTCTTTTACCTGCTTTTTACTAACACTAAAGGCCTATTCATAGTCTGGATTTTCGGTGGTGAGCTGACCACCGCGACCACCGCGAAATAACGTTGAGCGATGGTGAGTAAAAACAGAGAGAAGGGCCGCTCAACGTTATTTCAGCTCCGGTGGTCAGCTCACCACCGGAGCGGTGGTCACCTCACCACCGAAAATCCAGACTATGAATAGGCCTTTAACATTACAAAGATGCCCAGAACATCGGGATGAACCTGTGTAGTTTATGGCTGCTCCAACAGTAGTGGCAACATAAAAATAAATAAATACGGACCAGAGCCATAAAGTAATGGTTGAGACAAAGCAGTGAAAGGTCCTGAAAGATACATAACGTCAGTCTTACCCAATACCCAATCTTTCTGTTTTAGGTACACAAGGCTGCTGTACTTTATACCTCATACTTTAATGCTTAGTATGAGGTATAAAGCAGCAGCCTTGTACGGGGAAACCGCAGATATGTCGTCTCCGCCTACAGGAAATACGTTGCCTGCGACCATGAGACCCGTTTCTGAATCGGTCTATAAGACTGGACTCTTTTCCACACTCCCACTGTCAGAACATACTTCCTTGTCCCCTGTGTTGTACCTGGGTTCCTGGTTCTCTGTTTTTTTTTTTGCAATTCTGAAAGGCTGCATTTTTGTACTTTACTGCTTCGAAAGGTTTGCATGTTTGAACTTTCGGTTTACTGCTTTGTGCTAACCTTTGCATTTTTGGCAATTTCTGCATGCTGCTACTACTCATTTGTTTTGTTTGTAGCTTGAAGGCATTCTGCATTAATAAATCATTTTATTTGAACATTCCTGCTCTTGTCCTGCATTTGGGTCCTACCCTTTGACTCACCGTGACAGCTAACATGTGTACATTTGTACCACTGAATTAATAGAAAAATAGCATAGGCTGCATATGGAGCAAATAGTTAAAAGGTGTCACTGAAGACAGTCTGCTGTTACTTAAATAAAACACATACATAGGACTTAAGGTCCTAGCATGTGTTTTTCTGCATTTTTCATAGAAAGAAAAACAATCTGCAAGGATGTTTACACTGAGTTTTTCATAGGCTACAGTTATGTTCTCATAACCTTATTGAGTCTGTAATTCAACCACAATATGCATCAACGGGCTGGGTTAGAAGAAATGAGCAGCCTTAGCAGCGATATTATTGCTCTTTAGCCAGGTAAAAGAAAACTGTAGGCTACTTACCATCTTGTGAGTTTTGTGAGTGAGCCCCTGAAAAGGAAAGGAAACAAGCTATTCAAAAAATGACCAATTTAAATAATTTACAGCACATTGTTTTGTTCATTGGGACAGAGGGAACAGAGGTTCTGTATACACTGTTTCTAAACGTTTGGGTTCATTTATACATTTACAGTTCTGTTCTTGAGAGATTAAGGTTGGGGTAGCAGAGATAATAGATCCTTGAAATGAAAAAAGGTTTGTTTACTGCTGTACTACATAAAGTGTCATCAGGTTTAGTTATAAGTTATAATACATCTAAGTGTACAAATGGCTTCAGCTATAGGTGGGTTTTTCTGGCTTGACAGGAAATGTCTTCTTAAGGTACTTAAGGTCCTAGCATGTGTTTTTCTGCATTTTTCATAGAATGAAAAAAATCTGCAAGGACCTTGCAGATATTATTGCTCTTTAGCCAGGTAAAAGATAACCGTACTTACCATCTTGTGAGTTTTGTGAGTGAGCCCCTGAAAAGGAAAGGAAACAAGCTATTCAAAAAATGACAAATTTAAATAATGTACAGCTAATTGTTTTGTTCATTGGGACAGAGGGAACAGAGGTTTCTAAACGTTTGGGTTTCAGCTATAGGTGGGTTTTTCTGGCTTGACAGGAAATGTCTTCTTAAGGTAGCCTACTTAAGGTCCTAGCATGTGTTTTGTACATTTCAGTTCATTTGTACATTTACAGTTCTGTTCTTGAGAGATTAAGGTTGGGGTAGCAGAGATAAATAAGATTGTATCGTGAGATAAGTGTGTCCGTGGCCTAATGCATATCCTTGAAATGAAAGGTTTGTTTACTGCTGGACTACATAAAGTGTCATCAGGTTTAGTTATAATACGTCTAAGTGTACGAATGGCTTCAGCTATAGGTGGGTTTTTCTGGCTTGACAGGAAATGTCTTCTTGGTACATATGGACAAAGAAAACTTATATGTGATGTATCATGTATTTTATTTTTATTTTTATGTTTTTGCTTATTTCTGTTCTGTTTTGACCAAATACTTGGTGTAGCTTCTGTGTGAGAAGTGAACGTGATATAGTTTATTTATGTTGTTGGTGTCTTATAATCCCATAAGGGATGGGTCTTAACGACAAGACACGAAAATAAAGATTTATTCATTCATTCATTCATACACCTCGGTGTAAACATTCAATCAATCTTTCGGATACTTAAAACTAATTGAAAATTATGTTACAATTCTCAGTCAGGGTGGTGGTCCCTGGTTCATAATCAGTTGAAAACCCCTGATCTATTTGATTTTTTCACTTCAGGTCACCGGAACATCCAGACCGCCAGGAACGCGCCCAGGGGGCCGGCCCGATGTTTGTGTGTGTGTGTTAGGTTGCACACAGTTGGTGAAAAAAAACATGCTGTTTTCGAGCTCATACCCACCCTGGCAGGCAGGCATCCAACCACACACACAGCTCCGTAAGGGAGTGGTTGCACCACTCAAAAACATACCACTTTCAGGCCTGACACTAGGTAGGTTAGTGTGGTCAGAGCTCGGACCCCCAGCAGCAGATGTCACCCACTCCCAGCGTCCATCTGTACTCAAACAGCGACTCATTCCACATTCGGTCACATTAGAAAAACCGCAGTACATTAGAAATGCAATGGTTGAATCTGTAGGCATTAGAGCATAGAATAGGACACATTTAGGTTGGTCTGTGAATGTTTAGAACACTGTAAATATACGTTTGTACCTGTATTCTTGTGTAACATGTTTAAATAATATGGTCCTTACTGCAGTGATAGAGTCGGTTCAGCTTCAGCACGTCGCTGGAGCTCATTTCCAAACGTTGACCAATCACATTCTGAAACTCTGGGTCTTTGGTGATAATAGTGGGCCCATTCCCATTGGAGAAAGCATACTGACTATAGTGCATCACTGAGTAGTAGTCATAAGAGACTCCCTGGGTGCTGCTCGTGTTTTCACTTAGTTTTGCAAATTCATGCAGTTTACCTAGATGAGACACAAATCCATCATCACACCATAAGATAATTACAGATACATTAAATTAATCAGTATTAATTTAATGAAAAGGAACTTTAGATGTTAATAAAACCTTCTTCGATGTTAGCAATGTTAATGGTCACGTAGTCATCTCGGTCATGTCTGGACTGTTCATGATAAAAGCCCAGAGCATGGAGAAACTGGTGTTCAGTAATGGATACATCATCACATCCTGGCCCAAGACTGAGCGGCTGTCCATCTTCACCAAAGCCTGATTGCCCAACGTAGGACCAACATCTGAACAGGGGAAAAATGTTTAAATTACACCTGCATTCACAACACTGTTGCCAGAAAGTTAATTTAACTTGTTATTATGGCCATAAGCTGGTACGAATGATGAACAGGGACCCCCATTAACAATATAGTGTGTGCCAACTAACAAAACATGTATGTTAAAAATTCTGTTCACCATGTTATTATGACTGACTGACTGACTGACTGACTGAGCAGGCAGGCAGGCAGGCAGGCAGGCAGACAGACAGACAGACAGACAGACAGACAGACAGACAGACATAAAACCTACCCAGGTGACGTGTGGACAGAAATGTAGTTATCTTCAGAGTCCCTGGGCTTGAAATCAATGCATGACTTCAATCTGAATTGTTCAAAGGCTCTCATGCAGATTCCCTTGGCATTCATGTCTTATTTGGTCCATTAGGTGGTGTCATGGTTGTGCAGTAGAGGTGGACGGTCATATCAGGATTAAATGAGTCAATGTCAGGAATCTCTTTTACACTTATTGCTTTGTCTTGACTGATATTAGTGGTGTGTTGTGTTGTGTTGTTTTCTTGGGTCAGAGTGAGATCAATTCAAGTGTTTCAGGTGAATGACTGCATCTCTTTACTTTTTAGATAAAACATAATTTGTATTCTGCCACACTATTATGATAAATAAATGACCTGCTATTGGTTATTATGAAACCATAAAACCTTCCGTGCCACATATAACTCTGACTGATTGTGTGAAAAATTACAAAATTATAGTTTAGGATTTTACTGTATACAAGTTCAGCTTTGTATTTACCAAGGGTCTGTGTCAGAACATAGGGCACTGGGATTGGCCATTGTTGACTGATGGTGTTTCTCTGATATTTCTGGAAAAAAAAGAAACAAGAGACACTTCAGTGTTTTATTACATTGTACTAGAATTTTGCGGGACTTAGGCCCGCTCATCCTAGCGCCACGCGTTGCAAATGGGAAGAAGGCAATAGTGGGAGGGCGATACTCGATACTGTTTTTTTGTTTGTTTTTGTTACTTGGAAAAGCAAATATGGCAACCCAGTTGCATGGAAAGTGCAAACTTGGCAACCTGGCTGAGTGGCCCTATTGTTTGTTTTGCTTGTTTTTATTTCCGTCTAAAAGCAAGCATGGCAAGTGGCAATGTTTCTATATACCAAGTTGCTTGGATGTCGTAAATGTGGTAACCTAGCGGGAATAGTATACTGTAGTCCTCTGCACTGTCCTGTCCTGCGCTGCGCTTCACTGTACTGTACACTCCACTGTACTGTATGGTACTCCACTGTACTGTACTCCACTGCACTGTACTGTGCCTTACCATACTGTACTGTACTGTAGCAAACTGTGCTGTCCCGTGCTGCTGTGCCCTGTGTATGTGTGTGCGCACGTGCGTGTATGTGTGTGTGTGTGTGTGTGTGTGTGTGTGGCCAATGTGTTCCCAGATTGGTGTCAATTTAATTTATAGCCTTACATACTGTAGTCCCCAGGGGTCTAAAATAGGCCCCCTCCTTTTCCCTCTGTCTTTGACCAAAAAAAGCCAATCTACAACCTTAAAAGGCATCACATTGCTATAGTTGTTGTGAGGTTGTATGGATCTGCTATTTTAGTATTTAGTGATTTTATGAAATATTAATCTCACCTCCCTGATGTCACCAAATGTTAAGTCTAAACCTGTAACGAGAACATGGAACATGGATGACACCACCACACACAGTTGAGTTCATTTGAATTCCATTTTGTTTAAGATTTTGTTACCCTCGTTGATTTCAGTAATGTCCTTGCCATCGCCTATATCTAGAGCAACAGAGAGATGATACAACATTGTGAAACTGACAGAAACAACGGTATATAACACTGAGCACCAGATAGATGCCATAGGCTGACAGGAATAAAAATCCAAATAAAGTATGCCTATTGGGCCTATTTAAACCCATTTCAACAACTGAAATAACGTTATTTAGTTAATGAATATAAGCTTACCATGGATTGTTTCAGGCTGAGAGGGGGTGAAAAGATTTGATAAAATCAACAAATCAACACTTGTCATGTTCAGATTTAGTGTCATATTGGGATTTATTAAAATATAGATTTATAAATAAAATACAGTTTAAAAATCATTCTGGATTTATAAAAAGTCTGTCAGCTAGTGTCAGTCAATAAAGCAACTGTTACAAAGCACAAAATATAGTAGACTGTAGAATTCATTAAGGTTAGGCTTATTCTTTATGATCTTAAATAATTGACATGCTTATTTTCATAATAGTAAGTAAGTGTATGTAAATTCCTTTCCGGAATAGTGTATAAAAATGTTTTACTCTTACCCTGGAGAATGATGAATAACACAGCACAAGAAGTATAAAAGTATTCATCCTATTCACAGTCCCTTGGTCAGGCATAGCTTTTAAAAACTGGAACATTGTATGGAATTATTAATGATTAATAATTATTATTATTATTAGCAGTAGTATAGTAGTAGTAGTTATTCAAGTTATAATTTTAATCAAAAGTTATTTTATTAAACTATGCTGCAAGATTATTCAGTTGATCTAAAGACTATTTTGTAGTTCATTTTTGGATTTATTAAATTGAATTCAATGAGATTTAATTAAAGGTTAATATTACCATGTTTCAAGCCTTCATGTAGATTGTAGATGTTTGTCTGTTGCTCAGCAGAATATTTAGGTCTTTGTGGTACAGTTCTGTACGCCGTGCTTATAAGCAGTCTATTTCTGGATAGCCCAAACAGGTTTCAAAGTTAAAACGAATTGTCAAAATATTTCACTCATTCTTGAGATGAGTGGAAAAGTGGAAAAAACATGTCCCACACATAAGAGCCTTATTTGTGTTAAAAATAAATAAATTCATAAAAATAAAAGAACTTGCAAAGTTAAATGTAATACAGGTGTATTCTTATGACATTAATTTCATTATATATATTTTTTCATATGCCATCTGAATTAGTTAAAAGCAGGCTCTGTACCCAAAAATGCCTGTATTTAGCCTGTCCTCAGCAAGTAGTCACAATCACATAAATATTGTCAAAATATTGTAAAACCAACATTCAGAAAATTACACAATAATGTATTTTCTAACAATACTAATGATCTCTGAGAATCTGAGAACATCTGTCCAGAAGTTCTTTAGGTTGGTACTATATTCGGCCGCAGAAAATATTCGGCAGAAAATGGCTAAATATGCATTTTCGGCCTATTCGGTTTCGGCCCAAATAGGCAGAAAATATATCACCGAATAGTGTATGCAATTAATGCATTCAAAGAGCTGAATAAATGTTTTATGGATCCATAAGTGATTATTATTTAAGTTAAGTTTTGCCATAACCATAATATAACATTTGTAGAATCAAACTCAGGTTAATGGGTTAAGTGAGTATACTAAAACAGCGATATTCAGTTACACTTCATACCAATGATACTGTGCGGGTGTAGGTATGTTAAAGGGATTGTGACATAAAAAAAAAGGTTTTGGAATTGTTCTTATTTTTTTTAGGTTTTCTAATCTCAATTGCACCCAAAAAACATGAACTTTTAACATTCAGTAGATTTTCTGTGATCTGGGGTTTTCTGGCTCAAACAGGTGCTCTGATTTGCCGGCAGTAAGTGACATCACTTATACTGCAAATCCCATATATGTCAATGGGATTTGCCAGCAGATGTCACTGTTTCACTGTGTTTCACCTGTTTTCATTGTAGCTCAAAAGTAGCTCCAAACCCCAAAGAAAACTTCAGACCACAGAAAATCCACTGAATGTTCAAAGTTCAGGTTTTTTGGGTGTAATTGACGTCATAAAACCTAAAAGAAAAAGAAAAATAAATGAAAATTAATGTCATAAAACCTTTAAGTGATAACCACTTTCAACATGGCATTATAGGCAAAAGCTTTCTAAATCTTTCAAATTTTCCAAACATCTACAAGCTTGTAGGTCAACAATCTTTGCTATTTGTTGTACAACAAAGTATTTATAGTGCTTAAGTGGCATTCTGGACTAGACCTGTCTGGCTGGAAACATTGTGGTTGCAAGGACTGCATTTCTGACCTTTCAGATACAGGACTGTGTCACAGTCATTACCCGGTGATTGAGAGATTATTTATTCTGTACTTACTCTGTATAAACATACTATTTTAACTAGTGATGCCCCGAATATTCAGCCGCAGAAAATGTTCGGTTTCGGCCCGAATAGGCAGAAAATATATCACCGAATAGTGTATGCAATTAATGCATTCAAAAGGGCTGAATAAATGTTTAATGGACCCATAATAGTGATTATTATTTAAGTTAAGTTTTGCCATAATCATTTATTTTAAATAAATCAGGTAGCTTTAAGGTACGGCCATGACAGCAATGGTAGGAAAAAAGATGTATAATATTAATCATATTCGGATATTCGGTATTCGGTTTTCGGCCAACTGTTTCCTATATTCGGTATTCGGTTTCGGCCAAGAATTTCAATTTCGGTGCAGTTGGTACAGAAACTTGTGGGATACATTTGTTGCAAAGGAGATATTATTATTTAACCCGGTCCATGCCAAATTTTGCTTGGATGCCAACGATGAACCTCAGCCCCAAACTTTCCAGAGTGGCCTGTTATAGCGCCACCAGTAGGCCGACTCTTGTAAAACACATTTTGTGATATTACTCAAGATTCTGTCCAAAAATCCTGCAAATCGTTACAGACTATCTCTATAGTCATGTGTTCAAGACGGATCTGTCCGATATTACATATTACATCCTAATTGGCTAACATTGGCTTTCAAAGTTTGCAGAATTGGCCTGTTTTGAACAAAAAGCCTCAAATCATGAACGCAGCGTGAAATTTACTTGAAATCTTTCACAGACTTTCCTACTAGGCTGAGCAATCCCACCATTTTCAGATTGGCCCCTTTCACTATGCTTTTTATTTGAAACAGTTTATTTCATGATTAGACAGTTTAAAATAAAACAATTCATGCCGACATAAAAAATATAGGTTTCTGGAATGACGCACAATAAGAAAGCACTGCATCATCACCTTGCCAAGTTTAAAATATTTCCGAACTCACTACATAGCAACAACAAAATTATGAATAATAATAAAGATTGGTTTGGCACAATAATGAATAAAGTTGCTACATTAACTGAGTTCTTATCTTAAATAATGGGATTTTTAAATGGGAACAATTATTCATGACCCAGCACCAGGGTGTGTGGTTTTGACGTCAGACTTAGTTGTACTGCATGCAGTTGACGAACACAATAGCAATTTCCTTATACTTTCCTTAGAAAATGCATTTGCTGTTGTCCGTCAATTGGTATTTCTTAAATGTAGATTGTATAGGCTTGTTGTTTTCTTCACAAACAAGTCCATACTTACCTATAGCACTTGGCTATATGCTTTCTTTTTTTCAAATTGAAAACCAATTGCATTGTTAAATACAATATCCACTATATGGACCACAACATATACAAGCTTTGGCTTTTTTGTGATTAATCCATTTTGGTGCTTTTAATTGGTGATAATGTGCTTTCTGTTGCTAAGAATGTATTACATTTTATTCTACCCAATGATGTACGTCCACACACCTTGCTATAGTATTAAACTCCTCAACCACACATTGCAAATATAGGCATAATGATTCATTGACACCCCTAATCAAAGTAAGCACACACACATCATTGGAGTAAAATATGATCTGCTCTGTCAGCTTACAGTATGTGCATTATATATTAAGTTGTATTAAACAAATATTTACTTTTCTCAAATAAATAAACATTCAGTAGAAAATGTTGAGAAATTATTACAAGACACCCCAAATGGATGCCTTTGCATTTCTCCTTTCCCCTCATTTCTTCTGCTCTGCCCTTTTTGTATTATAATCGTCTGCAGTTAAAAGCTTCATTATAAATCCTTCGTACAGTTTCCATGAATTAAAATGGAATTGGCACACAAGCAATAAAATGGGGGGAAGTACTGTACGTTAAGCTTTAACATGTCGATAACACATACACATCCTTTTACCATAAGCGCATGGTAAAATTCATAGCGCATAATTCTCTGTGGCTTCCTGGAGTTTTCTTCTGCTTGGTATAGGAGTGTAAAACGGGGTCAACTAATGTGACCTAAGACGATGGCAGCTATAACCTAGCCAGTAGGTGAGCCACATAGAGTACAATAAGTGGCAGCACGGCCACGGAGAAGACCGTCGGCCGAGGCCTGCTGCTGCCTGATATCGTTGACGACTCTGAAATGTTGGAAAAGAAGGAGAAAAAAGGTGAGAAATGGGAATTCACTGCCACATGTGAAGAGATTTCACAGGCCCGTAACCACTCAAAGCCTCTACACTTGCGCACAGGGTACCTGCACACGGGGGCGGCGGTGGCTCAGGGGCTAGAGTGGTTGGTTGGTAACCGCAAGGTTGCCGCGCGCGGCCAGTCACGGATAGTTGGCACAGCCGGACAGCCAATGAAACGAAGGCTTGCCTTTGTTGCCAGGCAGTTTTGCCGTCTTTTTCACCCAATCAGAACTTTCCACTTTTCTTTGTAGGGGATCTGGAGACTGCAGTTCGATTCCCCCTCATGGAAGATGTATCCATAGTTAAAGTTAGTTATTGATCAGTTAACTGCCTGGTAATGGCACACCTGGATGTAAAATAATAAAATATGTTGAGTTATAATTGTACCACTGTGTCTGTGACTTATTTCTCTGTCCTTGATGTTCTACTCTATACTGCTTATATTTAGTTATGATTATGAAGAATGGAACCAAATGGTTCCATTTGTACACTCTGAGTTAAATTAACATTGATTTGAAAATATTAATTGAGGGACCCAGAGATAGAAATGCCAGAAATGGGGGTCCGTAGACTAATGCATGACAAAATGGGGGTCCTTGAAATTAAATGGATTGAGAATCACTGCTAGAGACATAAAAAAATCTTCCCTTATGGGGGTCCCTCGCATATGTTTTCAAATAGGGGGGCCGCGGGCTAATTAGTGTCAATGTGGGGGTCCTTGACATGAAAAGGTTTGGGAACCACTGTTCTAGATTGTCATGTTCCGTTCATAACTGTGCCTGTATTTTCTGTATTTTTGCGCCCTCTGGTGGACGTTGGCTAAATGTGTTTCTCCATGCAGAATTACAGTACATTTCAAGCACAAACTCAATACAAAGACTGTTAACTGTGAGTGGACGACCCAATTAAGCATTACACTTGTTTACAACAGGGTCCACATTGTTCAATTCATCAAAACATTTAGGGACATACAAATAGACACTTCTATGTAGCTAAAGAACAGAACAGGAATCTCTGCAGTCATTGCAACTGCTGCTCAACAGTATTCCAAACCTAACTTTGTGTTCATGTCTTGAAAGAATTGTCTTTTTAGAAATAGTATATAGTCATCATCATTGCCATAAATCATAGCACATCACACCATCCCTTTTTCTTTCAATGTAAAATACTTTTAAGCATTTCTGTTGAACTGAATTACACAACTCTTAAAGATAAATAGTTTTAGAAAATAGATAAAATATTAAAAGAAACTGTGGGATACAATATATAGTGCAAATGTATCAGCTAGCAGCAGTTGAAATCCCATCCTAAAAATATATCAAATGAAGAATGTATTGCTCTGTTTATGTAACATAATTTATTCATACAGATGTATTTTGCTGTAAGCAGTGTAGGGGTATAAACAGTGTACACACAATGATTTTATTCCTTAAGGTGCTTCCATTCCATTCCATTCAGAGTCTATTCTCTCTCTCTCTATGAAAAAAGTTTGAATCATTTGTTTTATCAACACTGGTGTGTGTGTGTGTGTGTGTGTGTGTGTGTGTGTGTGTGTGTGTGTGTGTGTGTGTGTGTGTGTGTGTGTGTGTGTGTGTGTGTGTGCACGCGCGCGCGTGTGTTCATCAGGCACAGTAGAGGCGTACAGACAGTTGGACTGTGAGGTGATATGGTCCTCCTTGCCTCCAGAAGGAGACTTTGACCAGTGCGTCCATGAAGGCAGCGCCCAACGCCTGCACTGCTTCGCCAAGGTCATCAACTAAAACACCTGAAACAGGCAGGGAAAGCATATTGTTTTTAAATGGTGTTTTAAGGATCACGTTATACTTTAGCTATTGAAAAATAGCAGATTAACGCCGCACTACGAGCTTGTAGATCTGCTTGCAGCAAGCTATACACCTTGAAAAGTACAGTCATGACTCTTACTAAACACCAAAACTCAAGTGTACAATGTGGCTTGTTTACTGTTGAGTGAGAGACCCACAGTTTGGAAAACACTGCATTAGCTGTCTGGGTTTTATAAATATTGACAATTAAATTGCATTTCAATATCACACACATTATTACTGTTGTATGGTAGACAATATGAGGCAATTCATTGAACACAGTTTTGCACAATGTTAACATCCCAGATCGATTACAATATGAATCCACTGTGCTTGACTACACCATGATAGGAGTACAGTAACTTTGCATTGTGAATAAAACATTAACCACAGTGTGGTTGCAGTGTAATGCTAAAGATTTAATCACAGGGCTTGTCTGCTTCATGTATTAGAATTAAAAGTGCATTCTGGTATTGTGAATCGATGTACTTACATGAAAGCACCAACTGCAGTGTTTACTGACTGAACTATAATAACAATATAGCTTCCAATAGCACAGGGGTCCGGGGACCCCCAGAATTTGTGTTTTGTTTTTTAAATAGCATCAACATCAGCTAAAGGCTAAAGCCACTAGTATAGAGCACAGTGAGTTGTTATTTTGTCTGCTGGTTGCAGGGTTCAGCCCCATTTACAGTAACAGTCAGCACAGTACTAGCCCTGGAACATGACTGCCATGATAATTATCATGACAGTCATGCAGTAACTTTGCCCTGTTTTTTGCAGTCGCTGCATTTACAAGATTTCCGTATATATACACATTCAGATTTCAAATATAAAGTACTCACAAAGTGTCCCACGGGTGTTAGTTAGTAGCAGCGCGAGCGATTAGAATTGCTGCGTCCCGCGTTCTTTAATAAAAAGCATTTTTGTCCGAGCTCTCCGGCTACTTTTTTCAAACGGGGTTCGTTTGGGAAATCCACAGTTGCACACCGGGAGCGCACTCGCCTATTAGTCTGTATTGGCAGGGCGGTCAGCGTACCTATATCGAACACACCGAGTGCCACCCTCCTCCCGACCGATAGGGGCGCGTAGTTGAAAGCCAATGGCAAAATAACACCTCGGATAAAAATGCTTTTTATTAAACAACGCGGGATGCAGAAATTCTAATCGCTGGCGCTGCTACTAACTAACACCCGTGGGACACTTTGTGAGTAGGCTACTTTATATTTGAAATGCGAATGTTTATATATTTTAATTATTTGTAAATGTAGCGTCTGCAAAAACCAGGGTGAAGTTGCGTCATGACTCTCGTGTTTACAGGGCTAGCACAGTACACAATTAAATTAACAGATCCCTAAGCATTAAAACGTTTCCTTTGACAAGTCAGAAAGTGATCTGTCCGTGCCCCACATTGAGTCTGTTTACGATGACGCTAACACGCTAATTCAATTCGATTAGCATCCCTTCCTTTGTCAAAGACGTGCAAAATAAAAAAAATCTGTCAATGTATACACATGTTACACGTCTTTATCAGCTTTTCTATGGTCAAGACAATACATTTTACCCACCTGTCACTGCTGTCGGTTAACATAAAAAACGCAGAGAGAGAGAGACATAAATCCAGGTATTAATCTTGTCCAAAAATATATAAAACTTAAACGCCAAAATCGCGAGAGAGTCAGCTGTTCATCAAAGTATTCCACGGACCTCGATGTGATCGTTAGCTGCGATAAAGTAACAAAAAGCTGATGATGACTTGAGCAAATCATTCATAAGCATAACACAGGAACTAACTCAGAGAAACGAGAGGACAGTCATTCGGCAGTGACATTCAGAACAGCGCCACGGCCCATCCACACCCACTCTCTCTGTGGCCAGACATATATTACATCCGTAGCGAAATTTAGGACAGCGCCACGGCCCGTCCGCACCCACTCTGTGGCCAGACATAATATTACATCGGTAGCGAAGTTTAGGACAGCGCCACGGCCCGTCCGCACCCACTCTGTGGCCAGACATATATTACATCCGTAGCGAAGTTTAGGACAGCGCCACGGCCCGTCCGCACCCACGTTGCGGCCGGAAAGGGTACTGCGCCCGTAGTGAATTTCCACTACCATAGCCGAAACGCGGTGTTTGCCAATGTGAGGAAATGTGAGTACCTTGTCCCCCGCTTGTTTAATTTTTGGATGTGCTACCTTTTTGGAAATTTTAATTCCTATTTTTTGTAGTTTAATTAACTATTAGGCTAGTATACTTCATCAAACCAGAGTGTCGCACAAAGGTAGTGAAAATATCAGATCTTCAAGCTCACAATGCCTCGCAATGTGAGGCATGCCACAGCTTGTAGATCTAACCCTACTGTGGTTGTCACTAGATATCTTTAAAATAATTTAAAAAAGGAACGGTTTCCACCCGACAGCAACGATAAAAATCATATGACATTTCATAAATTGTAATTATGTATTTAAAAAAGACAAACATACCTGCACTAACGGAACCGGCGATGATGTTCAGGGAGCCGGTGGAGCCGCTGCTTATTGCAGTATCCATCGCTCTTTCTACTGCGCTTGTAGAAGGAACTGAGCCTTTTGGGAACACCAGACTCATTGTAGTAACGACTGATCCTGACCTGTAATGTGCGAGAAAGAGAATGTGACTTTTAGATTGCAAATCGTTTGCCAAACTCATAATGGAAAGTAAACAATTGATAAAAAAAAAAGTCTTACTTGAAACTGTTGACTATAGATCGTTTGAAAGATGAAGTGCTGCTGCTGGTGCTGTAAATCGAGTTTACCTGAAAGAGAAGAATGCAAATGAATTTAGCTCAATTGCTGATGGAAATATCGTGTCCCAACTAGAAAATGATGAGCTGAATTTTAATAAAGTTTATTATTTCTCTTAAATGTTTTGTGTTGAACTGATTTAAAATGTATTTAAACCGAAGCAAGTGTTGTAACCATGATTTACTTTATTAAGGACCACAATAGAAACAAGCCCTCAGGGCTTTTTGTGTTATCCTTTTAGCATTATTGTACCTTTTGCACACTGCTAATAAAGTATTCATTCAATCATTCAATCGATTGATCGATTGATCGATCCACATCTTGACGTAAATTAGATGAATACACATTAAAAGCTACATTACTGTATGCATTATTATTACATTATTGATAAAGTACAACATTTCTCTTACTTGTGAGACCACTGTGGCAGCCAAAGTCTTATATGCTGTGGTAGACGAGTCGGAGAGATCAGAGCTGAAGGTTTGGTCGAGACTAAACGTAAGAGTTACAGTGTTTTCATTGGCAGTAGGAGCATCTGTATTGACAGTGGCAGCTGCAGTGGTGGCAGCTGCAGTGGTAGCTGCAGCTGTGGTGGCAGCTGCAGTGGTGGCAGCTGCAGTGGTGGCAGCAACTGTGGTGGCTGCAACAGTGGTGGCAGCTGCAGTGGTGGCAGGTGCAGTGGTGGCAGCAGCAGTGGTAGCTGCAGCTGTAGTGGCAGGTGCAGCTGTGGTAGTATCCGTTGTTTCTGCAACTGTAAATAAAACAGTGTAAATCATTATCAAAACTTGAGTAGTAATGAAAGCAGCATTGGTTGCAGATCCCTGTCAAAGATTTGAAATAAAATAAATAAAAAGAAAACAAAAACATACATGTTGCCACAACTGTTGATGCATTCACATTAAGGGAGAAGCTACTGTTGGACACAGCCTCTACTAAAGCATCTACCACAGAAGTGGTTGTTGGTGTACTGGAGTTGGCGTTGTCATCCTCGTTAAATATCAGGGTTGCATTTACCACAATTGATCCTTGGCTGTGAAGACAAAATATAATTATTGTTGTTGCCCACATATATGTCAGACCAAAACACAAAATACAAAATTGGTGATTTCAATAGAGCAATTTCCTGAAATTAAAATTTAAAATGTATAGTCAAAATTTGTATTATTTGGTCGGTTAAATCAAGACAATACCTGAAGCTGTTGATCACAGTACGATTAAAGCCTGGGAATTTCTCACTGTAGAGAGCGTCCAGCTTTAAAAAATAACACAAAAACATAGCACGTGTATTAGAATTATTACCACAATAAACACTTTAATCATAGTAAAATGTACACTGTACTAATTTAGAATGTATACAGTGAGGAGTGAGGACTTACTGCTGAGGTTACTTCGCTTGCTAAGGCTTGGAATTCTGCTGAGTTTGAGTTTTCAAGAGCTACTGTGAAATTGTCCATGAGTTTGAATTCCAGCCTGAATGTCGTAACTGTGGTAGTAGCAACAGTGGTGGGAGCAACTGTAGTGGGAGCAGGTGTAGATGTGGCAGCTGCAGTGGTAGCTGCAGCAGTGGTGGAGGCTGCAGTGGTAGCTGCAGCAGTGGTGGTAGCTGTGGTCGCAACGGTTGCGCTGACAGTGCCCGAGATGGTGTTCAGGGAGCCGGTGGAGCCGCTGCTTATTGCTGTAGGTGGGGTGGTTGGAGGTGGGGTGGTTGGAGGTGGGGTTGTCGTCACCCTAGGGAACAACAACAATTTACAATTTAGGCATTTAGCAAACGCTCTTAATCCAGAGCGACTTTACAGTAACAACAACGACATCTACAATCAGTAGTCTTACATTGCAAAGGATGTGTTCAGTAATACAGTACCGTATTGCGCAGAATATAAGATGACTGATTATAAGATGACCCAAATGTTTCCAAGACCCATTTGTGGAAAAAGAACACTGAATGTCAAATTGTCTAGTCCCCGATTATAATACGACTGCGTTTTTAGGATATTTCCATTGGAAAAACAACGTACTGTAGTCTTGGAACAATAGGGTAATAGCAGCATTTTTTCTCATAGTTGTCAACTTGGATGGATTGCAGAGAATAATTGTGTGTGAAACTGCGTGATAATCAATTGCAGTACTTAGCAATGTAGTGCTAAATTGTACTCGTCTTGCAATAGGCCACCATCATTTATCCCCATAATAATCAGATATATTGTCCTACTGTGCGGCACATGGATTGTTAAGAGTATCCGGAGGATGTGAAATCTTTGCTGGCTGTAGTTTTGGACATGGAAGATCACTGCCAGTAACAAGAAGAGAAATATCTAGAAGAGAAGAAAAATTATTCTTTCCAGTGGTTCCAACTCATACAAGTATCAATGTAAAGTATAGAATCATAATTCATTTATCTGGTTATATGGTCAACTTTGAAGGTGAAATGTTTACCTAGTAGTCAGTGTGCCTACCTTGGAAGTAGATATGGAAAACCACATTTCCCCCCTTCAGGAAGTCTCTCTCTCTCATTGAACTCAGACTGGCAAAGTACATTATGCCATACAACGGGTTGGCAAAATATGTCTCATTGTTCTCCCCTGTCACCACTACACCATTTTGACGAGGGTTGCCCCAAATGTAAATACCTGTTTACAGATGACAGGTAGAAATGGTAAACAAACACCAAAAAAATACTGTTGAAGATGTCAAGCAACAGGTTTTCAGAACAAATCAGTCCCTCAAACTCACCATCACTGTCAGTTTCATTGGCATCATTAACAAAGCTCCTCTGCTTTGTCATCTGCAACTGGATATTGGGGTTCTGATCCAGCAACTAAAAAGTCACCTGCTTCCATGCGCAGGGCCATTCCAGCTGGTCATCGTTCTCACCGGACACCAAACGCACAAACAGTCCAATATATCCGTAATTTCTGACCAGTCTTGCTACAACCTGGTATGCATAGCCTTCACTGGAATACTGCTTTGGACTATACAAGAAGGTATAGTTGCCGGACTGTTGGACAAAACCTGCTCAATGTCATTCATCTGCCAGGTCACATGTGGACACTCCTCCAGTCCATTTAGACTCTAAATGCCAGCAAGACCTTCCAAGTGGAGTTTCAGGCACAGAAAGGAGCAGGTAACTCTTCAGGAGGCTTCTCCATAGATGACATCAACCTCTCCGAGACGGAGTGTCCACATGTGACCTGGCAGATGAATGACATTGAGCAGGTTTTGTCCACCAGTCCCTACTATACCTTCTTGTATAGTCACTATACAAGAAGGTATAGTAGGGACTGGTGGACAAAACCTGCTCAATATCATTCATCTGCCAGGTCACATGTGCAGTTGTGGACACTCCGTCTCGGAGAGGTTGATGTCGTCTATGGAGAAGCCTCCTGAAGAGTTACCTGCTCCTTTCTGTGCCTGAAACTCCACTTGGAAGGTCTTGCTGGCATTTAGAGGAACATGGTGTTATTAAGTTATTAAAATAGTACAAAAAGGAACGATCTACAAGCTCACAACACGTCTTGTTGCGACCTGTTGTAGGTCGTCTATTTTCAGATTTGGCGTTGAGGGGAAATGGGAGGACCGTTGGTGGTGCACGTCAATAGAGTTTTAAGGTTAAAGAAAGAGTAAGCTGTTGATTTAACCAGGAAAAGCTTGTTTCAGTTGTGAGAGAATTATTTAGAAAAGTTTATTATAAAGTACAAGAATTCTATAAAAGAATTACAGCTGAGAACATCAATCAATGTCGGCTCTGGTCTAGTTCACATTCTAAAGGTGTGTCAATGACAAATAGGAACCTTAAGACCATTCAAGTTGTTGAAGTTTAACAAAATATTTGTTTGGCAAATTGTTTGGCTGAATTCACAAAATACTGTAGAAACGGTCAAATCTACATAAAAGCATGAATCATTCATGCTCTTTATAACTGCTGCAATTATTCCAATTCATTTGTATTTAAGTTAATTATTGCTCTCATAATGTCTTATTCCTTACATGTCTAAGTCAGGACGGAAGTGCCATTGTTTGGCTAATGCGGAACCCCTTATAGGGCAGTCTGGTATCACTGAGACAGGTTGCACATGTCTGTTTGACAGCGTGATGCAGACAGAAGTTTCAAAGTTTATGCATCGCTGTGTTCAGCACAGCTATCTCATTCCCTTATGCTTAGAGCAGCCAGTAAGGTATGTTAACCCGGTCCATGCCAAATTTTGCACGGACACTCCCTGGATGCCAACGATGAACCTCAGCCACAAACTTTCCAGAGCGGCCTGTTATAGCGCCACCAGTAGGCCGACTTTTGTAAAACACATTTTGTGATATTACTCAAGATTCTGTCCAAAAATCCTGCAAATCGTTACAGACTATCTCTATAGTCATGTGTTCAAGATCTGTCCGATATTACATATTCCATCCTAATTGGCTAACATTGGCTTTCAAAGTTTGCAGAATTGGCCTGTTTTGAACAAAAAGCCTCAAATCATGAACGCAGCGTGAAATTTCCTTGAAATCTTTCACAGACTTTCCTACTAGGCTGAGCAATCCCACCCTTTTCACATTGGCCTGTTATAGCGCCATAACAGGCCTATAACCAATGCGCAAAAACGCATTTTGGGACAAAATGCCTCAAATCATCCAATTGCCATCCAAGGCGTAAAAAGAAATGGCACCACCATATAGTGCCACCAGGAGGCCACAACCTGACCTGCCCTGGTGGAGACCTGTGCCCCGAGGGGCACTTTATCTAGTTTATAATGTATTGTGAATATTGTTATAAAACATTGCTATGGGTGCGTATTTACAGTGTACGCGGATAACTTGCTGAATAACAAGTGACACATTATGCAGATACTATGCTTTTTATTTGAAACAGTTTATTTCATGATTAGACAGTTTAAAATAAAACAATTCATGCAGACATAGAAATGATAGGTTTCTGGAATGACGCACAATAAGAAAGAACACATACACATCCTTTTACCACAAGCGCATGGTAAAATTCATAGCGCATAATTCTCTGTGGCTTCCTGGAGTTTTCTTCTGCTTGGTATAGGAGTGTAAAACGGGGTCAACTAATGTCACCTAAGACGATGGCAGCTATAACCTAGTCAGTAGGTGAGCCACATAGAGTACAATAAGTGGCAGCACGGCCACGGAGAAGACCATCGGCCGAGGCCTGCTGCTGCCTGACTCTGAAATGTTGGAAAAGAAGGAGAAAAAAAAAGGTGAGAAATGGGAATTCACTGCCACATGTGAAGAGATTTCACAGGCCCGTAACCACTCAAAGCCTCTACACTTGCGCACAGGGTACCTGCACACGGGGGCGGCGGTGGCTCAGGGGCTAGAGTGGTTGGTTGGTAACCGCAAGGTTGCCAGTTCAAACCCGGGCTCGCCCAGAGTTAGTGTCAAAGTGTCCTTGAGCAAGACATTGAACCCCTAATTGCTCCTGATGTGCTGGTTGGTGCATTGCGTGGTTTCCGACGCCATCGGTGTATGAATATGTGTGTGAATGGGTGAATGTAATGCACAATCTATGTAAAGCGCCTTGGATAAAGGCGCTATATAAATGCACCATTTACCATTTACACTGGACGAGTTTTCGTTTATCCTTCGGTTTTCCGAAAAAAGTGTCCAGTGTGCAACCACCTTTAGACCCCTTTTCCACCGGTTGGAAACTGGTTCAGTTCAGAACCAGTTTTTAGTCCGTGAGCCAGACCTCCAAAATTGGAACGTTAATTATGAATTGATTGCAAAACCATACCTATATTACATTTTCAATATAAGTAAATTCATATATGGCAACCCTACCACAGTAGTAGCTTTTTCATATTTAAAATGTTTGCATATTTTCCTACATAATGAATAATTTGCATATTAAAATGTACAATTTCAGAAAATGTGCAATACAATAAATCATTGTCTTCGTGAAAGTAATCTACTGGGGAAGTTTCATGGTGATAACTATTAATTACATTTTTACCTATTCACCTATCACGTATTGTATAGGCCTACTGTAGGTGAAAATTACAAAATGCGTGATAAATATCAAAAAGCTATACTCCTGTGGAAGGGTTATATTAATTTACTCATATTGATCCTATAAACAATTTAATATATAGGTATGGTTTTGCACACTCAACGTTCCAATTTTGGAGGTCTGGCTCATGGACTTAAAACTGGTTCTGAACTAGTCTGAACCGGTTCCCAACCGGTGGAAAAGGGGCAATTGTCTTGAGACTTCCATTTTATGTATTTACATTTGATACTGTCTATTGGATTTCCCTATTTGTTATTATTATAATTCCTTACACATCTCAGCTAAACCTCAGCTTTTTGGATGGTGCAGGTGCACCACGAAATAAACTCAGTTTTTTAGATAGATATAGATAGATAGATTCATACATACATACATACATACATACAGGTATATAGATAGATAGATATTGATCCTTTTAAATCATATTTGAGTGAATAATTAATGTAGGTTATATAAACAAGTTTTTATATAAACGAGTTTTTAATTATTATTAAAAGGAATGTGAATATCTGTCAATTGTGGTCCAGTTAAAGGATAGGATAACCCATCCTATCCTTTAACTGGACAACAATTGACAGATGTTCACATTCCTTTTAATATCTAGCAATTAGCAACAGTAGTGGGGTCCATACAGTATATCGCTGCTATCAAGCAAAAACCTCATATCTCCAAATTTCAACTTTTGATGCTTTTACTATTAGTTTAATTAAGTAGTTTAATTAACTATTAGGCTAGTATACTTCATCAAACCAGAGTGTCGCACAAAGGTAGTGAAAATATCAGATCTTCAAGCTCACAATGCCTCGCAATGTGAGGCATGCCACAGCTTGTAGATCTAACCCTACTGTGGTTGTCACTAGATATCTTTAAAATAATTTAAAAAAGGAACGGTTTCCACCCGACAGCAACGATAAAAATCATATGACATTTCATAAATTGTAATTATGTATTTAAAAAAGACAAACATACCTGCACTAACAGAACCGGCGATGAAGTTCAGGGAGCCGGTGGAGCCGCTGCTTATTGCAGTATCCAACGCTCTTTCTACTGCGCTTGTAGAAGGAACTGAGCCTTTTGGGAACACCAGACTCATTGTAGTAACGACTGATCCTGACCTGTAATGTGCGAGAAAGAGAATGTGACTTTTAGATTGCAAATCGTTTGCCAAACTCATAATGGAAAGTAAACAATTGATTAAAAAAAAAGTCTTACTTGAAACTGTTGACTATAGATCGTTTGAAAGATGAAGTGCTGCTGCTGGTGGTGCTGTAAATCGAGTTTACCTGAAAGAGAAGAATGCAAATGGGTTTAGCTCAATTGCTGATGGAAATATCGTGTCCCAACTAGAAAATGATAAGCTGAATTTTAATAAAGTTTATTATTTCTCTTAAATGTTTTGTGTTGAACTGATTTAAAATGTATTTAAACCGAAGCAAGTGTTGTAACCATGATTTACTTTATTAAGGACCACAATAGAAACAAGCCCTCAGGGCTTTTTGTGTTATCCTTTTAGCATTATTGTACCTTTTGCACACTGCTAATAAAGTATTCATTCAATCATTAAATCGATTGATCGATCCACATCTTGACGTAAATTAGATTAATACACATTAAAAGCTACATTACTGTACCGTATGCATTATTATTACATTATTGATAAAGTACAACATTTCTCTTACTTGTGAGACCACTGTGGCAGCCAAAGTCTTATATGCTGTGGTAGACGAGTCGGAGAGATCAGAGCTGAAGGTTTGGTCGAGACTAAAGATAAGAGTTACGGTGTCTTCATCGGCAGTCATGGTGGCAGCTGCAGTGGTGGCAGCTGCAGTGGTGGCAGCTGCAGTGGTAGCTGCAGCTGTGGTGGCAGCTGCAGTGGTGGCAGCAACTGTGGTGGCTGCAACAGTGGTGGCAGCTGCAGTGGTGGCAGGTGCAGTGGTAGCTGCAGCTGTAGTGGCAGGTGCAGCTGTGGTAGTATCCGTTGTTTCTGCAACTGTAAATAAAACAGTGTAAATCATTATCAAAACTTGAGTAGTAATGAAAGCAGCATTGGTTGCAGATCCCTGTCAAAGATTTGAAATAAAATAAATAAAAAGAAAACAAAAACATACATGTTGCCACAACTGTTGATGCATTCACATTAAGGGAGAAGCTACTGTTGGACACAGCCTCTACTAAAGCATCTACCACAGAAGTGGTTGTTGGTGTACTGGAGTTGGCGTTGTCATCCTCGTTAAATATCAGGGTTGCATTTACCACAATTGATCCTTGGCTGTGAAGACAAAATATAATTATTGTTGTTGCCCACATGTCAGACCAAAACACAAAATACAAAATTGGTGATTTCAATAGAGCAATTTCCTGAAATTAAATTTTAAAATGTATAGTCAAATTTGTATTATTTGGTCGGTTAAATCAAGACAATACCTGAAGCTGTTGATCACAGTACGATTAAAGCCTGGGAATTTCTCACTGTAGAGAGCGTCCAGCTTTAAAAAATAACACAAAAACATAGCAAGTGTATTAGAATTATTACCACAATAAACACTTTAATCATAGTAAAATGTACACTGTACTAATTTAGAATGTATACAGTGAGGAGTGAGGACTTACTGCTGAGGTTACTTCGCTTGCTACGGCTTGGAATTCCGCTGAGTTTGAGTTTTCAAGAGCTACTGTGAAATTGTCCATGAGTTTGAATTCCAGCCCGAATGTCGTAACTGTGGTAGTAGCAACAGTGGTGGGAGCAACTGTAGTGGGAGCAGGTGTAGATGTGGCAGCTGCAGAAGTGGTGGCAGCTGCAGTGGTGGCAGGTGCAGTGGTGGCAGCAACAGTGGTAGCAGCTGCAGCAGTTGTAGCTGGTGGAGGTGGGGTGGTTGGAGGTGGGGTGGGAGGAGGTGGAGGTGGGTTGGTTGGAGGTGGAGGAGGTGGAGGTGGGGTGGTTGGAGGTGGAGTAGGTGGAGGTGGGGTGGTTGGAGGTGGAGTTGTTGGAGGTGGAGTAGGTGGAGGTGGAGGTGGAGTGGTTGGAGGTGGAGTTGTTGGAGGTGGAGTAGGTGGAGGTGGAGTGGTTGGAGGTGGGGTGGTTGGAGGTGGGGTTGTTGTCACCCTAGGGAACAACAACAATTTACAATTTAGGCATTTAGCAAACGCTCTTAATCCAGAGCGACTTTACAGTAACAACAACGACATCTACAATCAGTAGTCTTACATTGCAAAGGATGTGTTCAGTAATACAGTACCGTATTGCGCAGAATATAAAATGACTGATTATAAGATGACCCAAATGTTTCCAAGACCCATTTGTGGAAAAAGAACACTGAATGTCAAATTGTCTAGTCCCCGATTATAATACGACCGCGTTTTTAGGATATTTCCATTGGAAAAACAACGTACTGTAGTCTTGGAACAATAGGGTTAGGTAATAGCAGCATTTTTTCTCATAGTTGTCAACTTGGATGGATTGCAGAGAATAATTGTGTGTGAAACTGCGTGATAATCAATTGCAGTAATTAGCAATGTAGTGCTAAATTGTACAATAGGCCACCATCATTTATCCCCATAATAATCAGATATATTGTCCTACTGTGCGGCACATGGATTGTTAAGAGTATCCGGAGGATGTGAAATCTTTGCTGGCTGTAGTTTTGGACATGGAAGATCACTGCCAGTAACAAGAGGAGAAATATCTAGAAGAGAAGAAAAATTATTCTTTCCAGTGGTTCCAACTCATACAAGTATCAATGTAAAGTATAGAATCATAATTCATTTATCTGGTTATATGGTCAACTTTGAAGGTGAAATGTTTACCTAGTAGTCAGTGTGCCTACCTTGGAAGTCGATATGGAAAACCACATTTCCCCCCTTCAGGAAGTCTCTCTCTCTCATTGAACTCAGACTGTACATTATGCCATACAACGGGTTGGCAAAATATGCCTCATTGTTCTCCCCTGTCATCACTACACCATTTTGACGAGGGTTGCCCCAAATGTAATTACCTGTTTACAGATGACAGGTAGAAATGGTAAACAACCCACAAGAAAATACTGTTGAAGATGTCAAGCAACAGGTTTTCAGAACAAATCAGTCCCTCAAACTCACCATCACTGTCAGTTTCATTGGCATCAGTAACAAAGCTCCTCTGCTTTGTCATCTGCAACTGGATATTGGGGTTCTGATCCAGCAACTGAAAAGTCACCTGCTTCCATGCGCAGGGCCATTCCAGCTGGTCATCGTTCTCACCGGACACCAAACGCACAAACAGTCCGATATATCCGTAAAGTCTGTAAAGTAATACTACAACCTGGTATGCATAGCCTTCACTGGAATACTGCTTTGGACCATACAAGAAGGTATAGTTGCCGGGACTGTTGGACAAAACCTGCTCAATGTCATTCATCTGCCAGGTCACATGTGGACACTCCGTCTCGGAGAGGTTGATGTCATCTATGGAGAAGCCTCCTGAAGAGTTACCTGCTCCTTTCTGTGCCTGAAACTCCACTTGGAAGGTCTTGCTGGCATTTAGAGGAACATGGTGGAGCTGCCAATGAGATGTTGGTGAACCTGAAGGAAGGAGTTCCACAATCATAAAGGATGTAATTGCAACAGTTGCACCGCTCACTTCACAGGGGTGTGATTTTTATTATTATTACAGTATTCGTTTTTTCTTATGAAAGCAGAGAGTCTTCTGTTTCATACGGTATATAGTGTGTACATGTCGCTATAGGCCTTATTTTGTGAATATTTAGTTGTTCAGGTCCATGCCTTCTCTAAAGTTCTCTCTTCAATAACCAATTACTGACAAACTGTACATGGGATCAATGTGTACTGTTTTCCTCCTAAAAGTAGACATTCAGGGCTTTCATTCGGTGTATAGTATGTATAGGATATTAATTTATTTGTGTTCATTTTTATATCTGCCTGTCAATGTCTGTGACTTTAAACCTTCATAACTCTGGTTTCATGAGGATGATGATGATGATGCGCGCCTCGCCTAATCTATCTCACATGTCTGCTTTCATTGTCTCGATCGCAGTAACAGGGGGGGCAGCAAAAGTCTTTATCTGTAGGCTACAAACCCATTCCACCGATCGTTTCAGAACTATAGTGAGACGTGTTACTGGATCGGCGATGGTAGTGATTTCACTGATTTGCAACTTGCAAGCTAGGAGGGAAACATGTCTGGGCAAACCCCTCTCTGGACAGACACCCTCTTTGAAGCAGGAGCGATGGAAAAGAGCAACTCGAAGAGGAAGGGGAAATAGCTTCCACAGAACACAGCGGTTTAGGATCGGATGAGGAAATGTGTATTCGTTATACATTACAACCGGGTCGATGACGTCCCCGACGCGTTCATTCTCATTGCGGTCTTATCACTGCAATTATAATGAATGAAAAAGCGTTACAATCACACACGACCGAGCTATAGTGATTGCTGGCGAAGACGGCTATGGTGATCAGTGGTGGTGCTCCGCTCCCCAACGGAAGACCCGGCCAGCGGCCACTGATTTCATGGCGGTCCCTCGATAATGTGATTAGTTTGTTAGTTCATAATATGAAGAAGGAAACATGCATCTGTCCATGACTCCATGTGTGTTGCAGACGTTATACAATGCCGATGTTCGGGCGCATAGAAAGGTGAATGAAAGTAATCAATAAAAACATGCGGTAAACGTAAATCTCCTGTTCCCGCATCGGACCACTGGGAATCGAACCACGTGAATATCCCGCTCCCGCATTTAATCGGTTAAGACAGAATGAGACCTCTAAACTGTGAATGTTCTGCAATATTGTGCGTCATCGAGGCAGCTCCAAATCAGGAGCCCATTCTTTTATCAAACGTATTCGCATTACGGGTGGTTTGAAGAGGCGCTTTCCGTTGTCCTAAACCTGTGTGCATAAGATAGCAGATATAGGGAAAGTGCATCAACACCCTGATAGGGTTTCGGATCTCGCGAACATCATACCCCTCACTCAGGTGACCCTCGATCAGACTGTGTGGGCCTGGTCTTTCCCTATTGAATAGGGAAAGACCAGAGCCACACAATCCGCCGCTCCGGAACTACTCTGCCGGGACTGGGAGGTAGACCAATCTGGCGCATGGAAGGACTAGGCTCTCACCAGGACCACTCCTGCTCACACCAGGTCCAGGACCTGTGCGTTGTACCAGACTCCCAGCACCAGACACTTCATTCAGTAGTGGTAGATTCTTGAGCCGCAATGATTCTGCAGGCTCCACCTGGGCAACGGTGGTGCTGCAGGTTACGCTTGCGGTTTGAATGGCCCTCCTAAAGGCCTCACCAAGGTTTATTTGGGCTTCCTCCTCACGTAAGCTGGGGTGCCAACCCGTACTGCTCCCGGGTAACCCGGTCAGCCGGGGGGCCGTCTACATTCCGGCTGTCACCCATCTTTCCGGTGGTCACCAGACTATACCTGGTTGTCACGTAGTCTATTCCTATGAGTCACTATGAATAGAATACCTAAAAACTAAAATACATCGCATGGATGCACCTGAAAGAAGAGGATGAATAGAAGGAAACTAAAATGACATAACATCACGAAAACAGATGAGCATGTAGATTTTTTGCTGATTGTGTGTGCGTGAGTGTTTTTTCCCCTTTCACAATAGGGGGGGGGGGGGGGGGGGAGACACCCACCCAGAGGCTATGGCTATTTGGGCGTCCTGTTCTACAATACTCACTGTAAGCCTTGTCTTAATTTAAAATGTATACGATGCAGTTACATGATTTATACTTTACTAATGCTTTTGTTGTGGAAAATGTTGAAGCATATTTTGTCTAGTGTTGATTGACATTCTGTCTGTCCGTGTGTCTGTCCATTCGTTTTTCTGCGTATCAATCTGTCCGCCTGTCCGTCCGTCCGTCCGACCTTACCAGTGATCTGTCCCATGAGACGTAGTTTTCCTGTAGAGTCCCACTGGTCCTGGAACTCTCTGATCCAGATGTTGAGCTGGTCTGATGGGCTCCCGCTGTGGTAGTAGTAGAACTGGAGACACTGGACATGACACGTCCTGCTGGGACTCATCTTCATGGTCTGCATCCAGATGGAATCTCCTTCCATGCCAGAGGCTGTGCTAGCATGCATGAAGTAACCTGCATAATGGAACAGTGTTTCTCAAAATTTTACATTTCAAGGTCTCCCCTAACTTTGGCAATATAAAAGTGGAACTAAATGGACCCATTAGGGTCCCAAACCACACCAACTCCTTGCATCTGAGATTGTTGATAATGGTTGCAAGTAAATTAGTTCCATCAATCAATCAATCAATCAATAAATTGTCATAAAACATTGCATGGCCTTTTGCTCCATCCAAATAATTATTATAAATATGGCATTAATTAATTTTATTTTATTAATTATATCATCTATTTTATGAGTTTTCAACTGGTGGTCCGTGGACCACTGGTGGTCCGTGAAGGTATTGAATGTGGTCCCTGACCATGCATGTAGGAAAGTGAAGATTTGTATTTTAATTTATTGTATTGACCACAAGTTGAGAAACAATGCAGTAAATGACCTAATATTGTCAGTTACTGGGAAGTCGGACGTCAAGAACTTCCATGGAAAAGGGAGTTAGAATCTCAAGGGAAACTGTACCAGATTGCCTGATTGAGTCACCATTATAAGGAAATGAGCCCATAACTAAATAAAGTGCCCATCGACACAGGTCTCCACCAGGGCAGGTCAGGTTGTGGCCTCCCTGGTGGCGCTATAATAGGCCAATGTGAAAATGGTGCCATTTCTTCTTGCCTTGGATGGCAATTGGATGATTTGAGGCTTTTCTTTTTTTAAACGGGCCAATCCTGCAAACGTTGAAAGCCAATGTTAGCCAATTAGGATGGAAAATGATATATCGGACAGATCCGTCTTGAACACATGACTATAGAGATAGTGTGTAAGCCAATCAGTGTAGAATCTGAGAAATCCAACAGACTCGTCTTGATCATGTGGACCGATTTGCGTGAGATTTGGATGAAATCTGTGCGACTAACATAAGAACATTTAATAAAAAACAATAATAGTATTAATATCCACAGCAGAAGGTAGAAAGTAAATTAAAAGAAAGTAAATAAACAAGGAATGATAAATTAAAAGAAAGTAAATAAACAAGGAATGATGATCCTATCCATCAAGGTTAGTGGTATCACTTCTGTCAAGGAACCCTATGGTCAAGGTGGCAGGCTGGCAGCTAATTGAGGGCCAATAAATGGCAAATATGGATCCCATATTTTATATATCTGTTGTGGAGCATAGCAGGCAGGTTAGAAATTCCAACGGCATGCACTGCATGATTATTTTGTGCCAGTCATTCTTTACCTATAGCTGTGGTTGTAGGAAGGCCAGCACAGGTGACGCTCAGGTCACTGTTAGTCCCAGAGGACGTGAAGGTGACAAATCCTGGCTGGTCGCTGCTGATGTGACCGTTGATCCAATCCTGGTACTGAGACACTCTGGCATAGACTCCAGGGAAATTAGGCAGGGCACAACCCCGACCCCAGCTCACTATTCCAGACTGAACCCAGCGAGAACCTTCTTTGCTCACCATTGGGCCTCCTGAATCTCCCTGTCGTGTAGGGAAACACATGCTGTATTAAAACAATGAGATCTTTTCCGGGAAGAAATGCTCACAATGAACACAACCATTCAAATGATCACCTGACACGAGTCCTTCCCTCCATCAGTGAAGCCAGCACAGATCATATTGTCAGTGATGGCGCCCACTCCATAGTCACAATTACACTGTCTGTTCCCCACCACTGGAACCTCCACCTCCTGGAGGTTTTGCGGGGAAGGAAGGGCAACTAGGGAGACACAAAGTTAATTTCATGAGCAAATGATCATATCAAACGTATTTGTTTTCTTTCATCACAGTCACCAAGTTCATTTCTGTATGGAGGTTTCTTTGTTGTATTACTGTAATTCACCTGGTTTGAAATGCTACCATTAAAATGGACCTTTGCTGTACTGTACTCACGTCCAGATCCAATTGTACCCCAGCCGGTGATCCAGCTGTCGATGCCACTGTAGAAGGTGCTCCCCGATGCTGCCAGGCATACTGGTCGGATATAGCTGGTAAAAGTCACCGGCGATGAAAGTTTCAGGAGAGCGATGTCATTATTACTAGTACTAGGGTTATACTCAGGGTGGCGGATGATCTGGCTAACCGACCGAGAGACCTCGTTAGGATTGGATAGTTCTTGACTCTGCCGACCCAGATAAACAGTGAGACCAGATGGTACGGTGTTACTAGGAATAAAGAAAAAAGGCAATCCATAATTAGCACAATATTCACTTTCCTTTTGCAAGTATTAATGAAATGGTCTCAGAGACTCTTGCTGATAATAACACCCCACCTTGTGAAGCAGTGAGCAGCTGACATCACCCATTCATTGTTAATAAGAGATCCTCCACAGAAGTGACTTGGAAAAGTACTAAATGAATGTAGACTGGCCTGCCACGGCCAGCTCCCTGTAGGAGCGTCCTCACCTCCAACTATCCTGGTGTTCAGAGGAGGCTGGCCGCACACTGAGAGAGACACAACCGTCAATTGATCTGGGTTGCAAAGCCATTAGAGTAATGCATCATTTATGCTCTCTATCATACGATGAAGTATTAATCCCGCACGACACACACACACACACACACACACACACACACACCTTCCACACCTGTGAACACTTCGGCAATTACCCTCCCTAGAGTATAGAGCGTCGCAGTCCCTCCCCCTTTCAGAACGACGAGTGGCCCAGGAAATGAATCGCAATGCATTTTTCCCATAGGCTTTTCTTAAAGTATTTATTTAAAGACGGTTACGCCGCGGACAAAGCCAACTCAGATCGTGACAAATCATGACAATGAACACAATGTTTTGGGCCGATCAAATTATTTATAAGAAGAAAAACAAAACAAAGTGTTGTCTCCTGCCTTTATCTTCTTTCTAATGATTTGATCGGCCCAAAATATTGTGTCTCATGGTCGCAGGCAACGTATTTCCTGTAGGCGGAGACGACATATCTGCGGTTTCCCCGCACCTCCTTCTACTACAGTGAATGGAAAAGTGACTGATGTTAGTCTGCCTCAAACGTTACTCTTTTACCTGCTTTTTACTAACACTAAAGGCCTATTCATAGTCTGGATTTTCGGTGGTGAGCTGACCACCGCGACCACCGCAAAATAACGTTGAGCGGTGGTGAGTAAAAACAGAGAGAAGGGCCGCTCAACGTTATTTCAGCTCCGGTGGTCAGCTCACCACCGGAGCGGTGGTCACCTCACCACCGAAAATCCAGACTATTAATAGGCCTTTAACATTACAAAGATGCCCAGAACATCGGGATGAACCTGTGTAGTTTATGGCTGCTCCAACAGTAGTGGCAACATAAAAATAAATAAATACGGAATGTCAAAATATCTACCGCGGTGGCTGAGACCAGAGCCATAAAGTAATGGTTGAGACAAAGCAGTGAAAGGTCCTGAAAGATACATAACGTCAGTCTTACCCAATACCCAATCTTTCTGTTTTAGGTACACAAGGCTGCTGTACTTTATACCTCATACTTTAATGCTTAGTATGAGGTATAAAGCAGCAGCCTTGTGCGGGGAAACCGCAGATAATTATGTCGTCTCTGCCTACAGGAAATACGTTGCCTGCGACCATGAGACCCGTTTCTGAATCGGTCTATAAGACTGGACTCTTTCCACACTCCCACTGTCAGAACATACTTCCTTGTCCCCTGTGTTGTACCTGGGTTCCTGGTTCTCTGTTTTTTTTTGCAATTCTGAAAGGCTGCATTTTTGTACTTTACTGCTTCGAAAGGTTTGCATGTTTTAACTTTCGGTTTACTGCTTTGTGCTAACCTTTGCATTTTTGGCAATTTCTGCATGCTGCTACTACTCATTTGTTTTGTTTGTAGCTTGAAGGCATTCTGCATTAATAAATCATTTTATTTGAACATTCCTGCTCTTGTCCTGCATTTGTGTCCTACCCTTTGACTCACCGTGCAGCTAACATGTGTACATTTGTACAAGGAACCCTATGGTCAAGGTGGCAGGCTGGCAGCTAATTGAGGGCCAATAAATGGCAAATATGGATCCCATATTTCATATATCTGTTGTGGAGCATAGCAGGCAGGTTAAACGGCATGCACTGCATGATTATTTTGTGCCAGTCATTCTTTTTTTAAGATATATTTTTTTTGCGGCTTACGCCTTTTATTGATTTTTGAAGGGACAGACAGTAGGCTGACAGGAAACGGGAGAGAGATGGGGGGATGACATGCAGTAAAGGCCGTGTCGGGTCCGGGAGTCGAACCCGCGGCACACTGCGACTGGATTACCAGTCCGGTGCCCAGACCGTTACGCTACGGCCTGGGCCGTGCCAGTCATTCTTTACCTATAGCTGTGGTTGTAGGAAGGCCAGCACAGGTGACGCTCTGGTCACTGTTAGTCCCAGAGGACGTGAAGGTGACAAATCCTGGCTGGTCGCTGCTGATGTGACCGTTGATCCAATCCTGGTACTGAGACACTCTGGCATAGACTCCAGGGAAATTAGGCAGGGCACAACCCCGACCGAAGCTCACTATTCCAGACTGAACCCAGCGAGAACCTTCTTTGCTCACCATTGGGCCTCCTGAATCTCCCTGTCGTGTAGGGAAACACATGCTGTATTAAAACAATGAGATCTTTTCCGGGAAGAAATGCTCACAATGAACACAACCATTCAAATGATCACCTGACACGAGTCCTTCCCTCCATCAGTGAAGCCAGCACAGATCATATTGTCAGTGATGGCGCCCACTCCATAGTCACAATTACACTGTCTGTTCCCCACCACTGGAACCTCCACCTCCTGGAGGTTTTGCGGGGAAGGAAGGGCAACTAGGGAGACACAAAGTTAATTTCATGAGCAAATGATCATATCAAACGTATTTGTTTTCTTTCATCACAGTCACCAAGTTAATTTCTGTATGGAGGTTTCTTTGTTGTATTACTGTAATTCACCTGGTTTGAAATGCTACCATTAAAATGGACCTTTACTGTACTGTACTCACGTCCAGATCCAATTGTACCCCAGCCGGTGATCCAGCTGTCGATGCCACTGTAGAAGGTGCTCCCCGATGCTGCCAGGCATACTGGTCGGATATAGCTGGTAAAAGTCACCGGCGATGAAAGTTTCAGGAGAGCGATGTCATTATTACTAGTACTAGGGTTATACTCAGGGTGGCGGATGATCTGGCTAACCGACCGAGAGACCTCGTTAGGATTGGATAGTTCTTGACTCTGCCGACCCAGATAAACAGTGAGACCAGATGGTACGGTGTTACTAGGAATAAAGAAAAAAGGCAATCCATAATTAGCACAATATTCACTTTCCTTTTGCAAGTATTAATGAAATGGTCTCAGAGACTCTTGCTGATAATAACACCCCACCTTGTGAAGCAGTGAGCAGCTGACATCACCCATTCATTGTTAATAAGAGATCCTCCACAGAAGTGACTTGGAAAAGTACTAGATGAATGTAGACTGGCCTGCCACGGCCAGCTCCCTGTAGGAGCGTCCTCACCTCCAACTATCCTGGTGTTCAGAGGAGGCTGGCCGCACACTGAGAGAGACACAACCGTCAATTGATCTGGGTTGCAAAGCCATTAGAGTAATGCATCATTTATGCTCTCTATCATACGATGAAGTATTAATCCCGCACGACACACACACACACACACACACACACACACACACACCTTCCACACCTGTGAACACTTCGGCAATTACCCTCCCTAGAGTATAGAGCGTCGCAGTCCCTCCCCCTTTCAGAACGACGAGTGGCCCAGGAAATGAATCGCAATGCATTTTTCCCATAGGCTTTTCTTAAAGTATTTATTTAAAGACGGTTACGCCGCGGACAAAGCCAACTCAGATCGTGACAAATCATGACAATGAACACAATGTTTTGGGCCGATCAAATTATTTATAAGAAGAAAAACAAAACAAAGTGTTGTCTCCTGCCTTTATCTTCTTTCTAATGATTTGATCGGCCCAAAATATTGTGTCTCATGGTCGCAGGCAACGTATTTCCTGTAGGCGGAGACGACATATCTGCGGTTTCCCCGCACCTCCTTCTACTACAGTGAATGGAAAAGTGACTGATGTTAGTCTGCCTCAAACGTTACTCTTTTACCTGCTTTTTACTAACACTAAAGGCCTATTCATAGTCTGGATTTTCGGTGGTGAGCTGACCACCGCGACCACCGCAAAATAACGTTGAGCGGTGGTGAGTAAAAACAGAGAGAAGGGCCGCTCAACGTTATTTCAGCTCCGGTGGTCAGCTCACCACCGGAGCGGTGGTCACCTCACCACCGAAAATCCAGACTATTAATAGGCCTTTAACATTACAAAGATGCCCAGAACATCGGGATGAACCTGTGTAGTTTATGGCTGCTCCAACAGTAGTGGCAACATAAAAATAAATAAATACGGAATGTCAAAATATCTACCGCGGTGGCTGAGACCAGAGCCATAAAGTAATGGTTGAGACAAAGCAGTGAAAGGTCCTGAAAGATACATAACGTCAGTCTTACCCAATACCCAATCTTTCTGTTTTAGGTACACAAGGCTGCTGTACTTTATACCTCATACTTTAATGCTTAGTATGAGGTATAAAGCAGCAGCATTGTGCGGGGAAACCGCAGATAATTATGTCGTCTCTGCCTACAGGAAATACGTTGCCTGCGACCATGAGACCCGTTTCTGAATCGGTCTATAAGACTGGACTCTTTCCACACTCCCACTGTCAGAACATACTTCCTTGTCCCCTGTGTTGTACCTGGGTTCCTGGTTCTCTGTTTTTTTTTGCAATTCTGAAAGGCTGCATTTTTGTATACTTTACTGCTTCGAAAGGTTTGCATGTTTGAACTTTCGGTTTACTGCTTTGTGCTAACCTTTGCATTTTTGGCAATTTCTGCATGCTGCTACTACTCATTTGTTTTGTTTGTAGCTTGAAGGCATTCTGCATTAATAAATCATTTTATTTGAACATTCCTGCTCTTGTCCTGCATTTGGGTCCTACCCTTTGACTCACCGTGCAGCTAACATGTGTACATTTGTACAAGGAACCCTATGGTCAAGGTGGCAGGCTGGCAGCTAATTGAGGGCCAATAAATGGCAAATATGGATCCCATAATTCATATATCTGTTGTGGAGCATAGCAGGCAGGTTAAAAATTCCAACGGCATGCACTGCATGATTATTTTGTGCCAGTCATTCTTTACCTATAGCTGTGGTTGTAGGAAGGCCAGCACAGGTGACGCTCAGGTCACTGTTAGTCCCAGAGGACGTGAAGGTGACAAATCCTGGCTGGTCGCTGCTGATGTGACCGTTGATCCAATCCTGGTACTGAGACACTCTGGCATAGACTCCAGGGAAATTAGGCAGGGCACAACCCCGACCCCAGCTTACTATTCCAGACTGAACCCAGCGAGAACCTTCTTTGCTCACCATTGGGCCTCCTGAATCTCCCTGTCGTGTAGGGAAACACATGCTGTATTAAAACAATGAGATCTTTTCCGGGAAGAAATGCTCACAATGAACACAACCATTCAAATGATCACCTGACACGAGTCCTTCCCTCCATCAGTGAAGCCAGCACAGATCATATTGTCAGTGATGGCGCCCACTCCATAGTCACAATTACACTGTCTGTTCCCCACCACTGGAACCTCCACCTCCTGGAGGTTTTGCGGGGATGGAAGGGCAACTAGGGAGACACAAAGTTAATTTCATGAGCAAATGATCATATCAAACGTATTTGTTTTCTTTCATCACAGTCACCAAGTTCATTTCTGTATGGAGGTTTCTTTGTTGTATTACTGTAATTCACCTGGTTTGAAATGCTACCATTAAAATGGACCTTTACTGTACTGTACTCACGTCCAGATCCAATTCTACCCCAGCCGGTGATCCAGCTGTCGATGCCACTGTAGAAGGTGCTCCCCGATGCTGCCAGGCATACTGGTCGGATATAGCTGGTAAAAGCCACCGGCGATGAAAGTTTCAGGAGAGCGATGTCATTATTACTAGTACTAGGGTTATACTCAGGGTGGCGGATGATCTGGCTAACCGACCGAGAGACCTCGTTAGGATTGGATAGTTCTTGACTCTGCCGACCCAGATAAACAGTGAGACCAGATGGTACGGTGTTACTAGGAATAAAGAAAAAAGGCAATCCATAATTAGCACAATATTCACTTTCCTTTTGCAAGTATTAATGAAATGGTCTCAGAGACTCTTGCTGATAACACCCCACCTTGTGAAGCAGTGAGCAGCTGACATCACCCATTCATTGTTAATAAGAGATCCTCCACAGAAGTGACTTGGAAAAGTACTAGATGAATGTAGACTGGCCTGCCACGGCCAGCTCCCTGTAGGAGCGTCCTCACCTCCAACTATCCTGGTGTTCAGAGGAGGCTGGCCGCACACTGAGAGAGACACAACCGTCAATTGATCTGGGTTGCAAAGCCAATAGAGTAATGCATCATTTATGCTCTCTATCATACGATGAAGTATTAATCCCGCACGACACACACACACACACACACACACACCTTCCACACCTGTGAACACTTCGGCAATTACCCTGCTCCCTAGAGTATAGAGCGTCGCAGTCCCTCCCCCTTTCAGAACGACGAGTGGCCCAGGAAATGAATCGCAATGCATTTTTCCCATAGGCTTTTCTTAAAGTATTTATTTAAAGACGGTTACGCCGCGGACAAAGCCAACTCGGATCGTGACAAATCATGACAATGAACACAATGTTTTGGGCCGATCAAATAATTTATAAGAAGAAAAACAAAACAAAGTGTTGTCTCCTGCCTTTATCTTCTTTCTAATGATTTGATCGGCCCAAAATATTGTGTCTCATGGTCGCAGGCAACGTATTTCCTGTATGGCGGAGACGACATATCTGCGGTTTCCCCGCACCTCCTTCTACTGCAGTGAATGGAAAAGTGACTGATGTTAGTCTGCCTCAAACGTTACTCTTTTACCTGCTTTTTACTAACACTAAAGGCCTATTCATAGTCTGGATTTTCGGTGGTGAGCTGACCACCGCGACCACCGCGAAATATCGTTGAGCGGTGGTGAGTAAAAACAGAGAGAAGGGCCGCTCAACGTTATTTCAGCTCCGGTGGTCAGCTCACCACCGGAGCGGTGGTCACCTCACCACCGAAAATCCAGACTATGAATAGGCCTTTAACATTACAAAGATGCCCAGAACATCGGGGTGAACCTGTGTAGTTTATGGCTGCTCCAACAGTAGTGGCAACATAAAAATAAATAAATACGGACCAGAGCCATAAAGTAATGGTTGAGACAAAGCAGTGAAAGGTCCTGAAAGATACATAACGTCAGTCTTACCCAATACCCAATCTTTCTGTTTTAGGTACACAAGGCTGCTGTACTTTATACCTCATACTTTAATGCTTAGTATGAGGTATAAAGCAGCAGCCTTGTGCGGGGAAACCGCAGATATGTCGTCTCCGCCTACAGGAAATACGTTGCCTGCGACCATGAGACCCGTTTCTGAATCGGTCTATAAGACTGGACTCTTTCCACACTCCCACTGTCAGAACACACTTCCTTGTCCCCTGTGTTGTACCTGGGTTCCTGGTTCTCTGGGGTTTTTTTGCAATTCTGAAAGGCTGCATTTTTGTACTTTACTGCTTCGAAAGGTTTGCATGTTTGAACTTTCGGTTTACTGCTTTGTGCTAACCTTTGCATTTTTGGCAATTTCTGCATGCTGCTACTACTCATTTGTTTTGTTTGTAGCTTGATGGCATTCTGCATTAATAAATCATTTTATTTGAACATTCCTGCTCTTGTCCTGCATTTGGGTCCTACCCTTTGACTCACCGTGACAGCTAACATGTGTACATTTGTACCACTGAATTAATAGAAAAATAGCATAGGCTGAATATGGAGCGAATAGTTAAAAGGTGTCACTGAAGACAGTCTGCTGTTACTTAAATAAAACACATACATAGGACTTAAGGTCCTAGCATGTGTTTTTCTGCATTTTTCATAGAAAGAAAAACAATCTGCAAGGATGTTTACACTGAGTTTTTCATAGGCTACAGTTATGTTCTTATAACCTTATTGAGTCTGTAATTCAACCACAATATGCATCAACGGGCTGGGTTAGAAGAAATGAGCAGCCTTAGCAGCGATATTATTGCTCTTTAGCCAGGTAAAAGAAAACTGTACTTACCATCTTGTGAGTTTTGTGAGTGAGCCCCTGAAAAGGAAAGGAAACAAGCTATTCAAAAAATGACCAATTTAAATAATTTACAGCACATTGTTTTGTTCATTGGGACAGAGGGAAGAGAGGTTCTGTATACACTGTTTCTAAACGTTTGGGTTCATTTATACATTTACAGTTCTGTTCTTGAGAGATTAAGGTTGGGGTAGCAGAGATAATAGATCCTTGAAATGAAAAATGACAAATTTAAATAATGTACAGCTAATTGTTTTGTTCATTGGGACAGAGGTTTCTAAACGTTTGGGTTTCAGCTATAGGTGGGTTTTTCTGGCTTGACAGGAAATGTCTTCTTAAGGTAGCCTACTTAAGGTCCTAGCATGTGTTTTGTACATTTCAGTTAATTTGTACATTTACAGTTCTGTTCTTGAGAGATTAAGGTTGGGGTAGCAGAGATAAATAAGATTGTATCGTGAGATCCGTGTGTCCGTGGCCTAATGCATATCCTTGAAATGAAAGAAGGTTTGTTTACTGCTGGACTACATAAAGTGTCATCAGGTTTAGTTATAATACGTCTAAGTGTACGAATGGCTTCAACTATAGGTGGGTTTTTCTGGCTCGACAGGAAATGTCTTCTTGGTACATACGGACAAAGAAAACTTATATGTGATGTATCATGTATTTTATTTTTATTTTTATGTTTTTGCTTATTTCTGTTCTGTTTTGACCAAATACTTGGTGTAGCTTCTGTGTGAGAAGTGAACGTGATATAGTTTATTTATGTTGTTGGTGTTTTATAATCCCATAAGGGATGGGTCTTAACGACAAGACACGAAAATAAAGATTCATTCATTCATACACCTCGGTGTAAACATTCAATCAATCTTTCGGATACTTAAAACTAATTGAAAATTATGTTACAATTCTCAGTCAGGGTGGTGGTCCCTGGTTCATAATCAGTTGAAACCCCCGATCTATTAGATTTTTTCACTTCATTTTTTCACGGGGAGTCCCCGGAACATCCAGACCCCCAGGAACGCGCCCAGGGGGCCGGCCCGATGTTTGTGTGTGTGTGTGTGTGTGTTAGGTTGCGCACAGGTGGTGAAAAAAAACATGCTGTTTTCGAGCTCATACCCACCCTGGCAGGCAGGCATCCACCCACACACACAGCTCCGTAAGGGAGTGGTTGCACCACTCAAAAACATACCACTTTCAGGCCTGACACTAGGTAGGTTAGTGTGGTCAGAGCTCGGACCCCCAGCAGCAGATGTCACCCACTCCCAGCGTCCATCTGTAGTAGTACTCAAACAGCGACTCATTCCACATTCGGTCACATTAGAAAAACCGCAGTACATTATAAATGCAATGGTTGAATCTGTAGGCATTAGAGCATAGAATAGGACACAATTAGGTTGGTCTGTGAATGTTTAGAACACTGTAAATATACGTTTGTACCTGTATTCTTGTGTAACATGTTTAAATAATATGGTCCTTACTGCAGTGATAGAGTCGGTTCAGCTTCAGCACGTCGCTGGAGCTCATTTCCAAACGTTGACCAATCACATTCTGAAACTCTGGGTCTTTGGTGATAATAGTGGGCCCATTCCCATTGGAGAAAGCATACTGACTATAGTGCATCACTGAGTAGTAGTCATAAGAGACTCCCTGGGTGCTGCTCGTGTTTTCACTTGGTTTTTCAAAATTATGCAGTTGACCTAGATGAGACACAAATCCATCATCACACCACAAGATAATTACAGATACATTAAATTAATCAGTATTAATTTAACTCCAAAGAGTGTAGCTACAGTCTTCGGATCGAAATTAACACTAGATTCTTATGTGTAGCAAAATGTGAGAGTAATGAAAAGGAACTTTAGATGTTAATAAAACCTTCTTTGATGTTAGTAATGTTAATGGTCACGTAGTCATCTCGGTCTTCTCTGGAGTGTTCATGATAAAAGCCCAGAGCATGGAGAAACTCGTGTTCAGTAATGGCTATTGTATCACATCCTGGCCCAAGACTGAGCGGCTGTCCATCTTCACCATCTTCACCAAGATGGCCTTTTTGCCCAACGGAGGACCAACATCTGAACAGGAAAACAAAAAAACATTTAAATTCCACCTGCATTCACATCGCCATAAAGTAGCCAGAAATAAAATTGAACTTATTATGGCCATCTGTTCACCATGTTATATTGAAGGAAGGACGCACAGACCAGACCAGACCAGACCAGACCAGACCAGACAGACAGACAGACAGACAGACAGACATAAAAACCTACCCAGGTGACCCTTGGACAGAAATGTAGTTATCTTCAGAGTCCCTGGGCTTGAAATCAATGCATGACTTCAGTCTGAATTGTTCAAAGGCTCTCAGGCAGACCCCCTTGGAATTCATGTCTTAAATGGTCCAGATGGTGTCATGGTTGTGCAGTAGAGGTGGACGGTCATATCATGCAAGGTTAAAATGAGTCAAATGTCAGGAATCTGTTTTACGGTGATTGCTTTGACTTACCGATAGTGGTGTGTTGTTTTGTCATCACTAAGTCACATCCAGTCAAATCTGATTCAAATCTGAATTATTTTTCAAATCTGATCTTTTGGCCCGACTGTTCACACTGCATTTGCAAGTGACCAGATCGGATCTGTCACAGATCTGTGTGTTCAGACTGGCAGCCAAATCTAGCCTGAATCAGATCTGTGCCACATCAAGATTGAAATCTGATTTGTTTAAATGAGTCTAAATGCAGACAGGTCACATACAATTCACATGGAATCTGATTTTTTCCAATGTGACTTGAGCCACATTCAGAGGTGGTTTCAAATCTCATTCAAATCTAATTTTAGGAGATCTGTCTCAGTCTGAATGCAACAACCTGATCTAAATCTAAATCTGAATGACTGCATCTCTTTACTTTTTAGATAAGATGTACAAAAACAAAACATAGTGTAGTGCCACACTATTGTAATGGTCAAATGGTTACCTGCATGCTATTGGTTATGAAACCATATAATCCTCTGTGATAAATAATTAATCTCTGACTGAGAGTGTAAATATTACAAAATAATAGTACATTTCTATTCTGTATATGTAGTCAGCTTTGTATTTACCAAGGGACTGTCTCAGAACATAGGGTACTGGAATTGGCCATTGTCGACTGATGGTGTTTCTCTGATATGTCTGAAATCAAGAAAAACATGTATTTAGTGTTTTTGTGTTTTATTACATAACATTTAAATGGTATGTATTAGTTTGTCTGTAGACTGTATACTACTGTATACTACTGGCCTTAGTGGCCTATAGCCCTATACCACATTTTATTTGGACAATTCAATGGACAACAACGTTTCCTTATCCTATCTTATGTAACTTTAAAGTTCTGTAATCTCACACACGCAATGTCATGTATGTGTCAATTACCTCAAGTAATTGCCTTTACTTATAGTCCTCAGGGCAGGGGTCTGAACTAGGCCCCCTCCCTTGACCTAAAAAAGCCAATCTACAACCTCAAAAGGCATCACGTTGCTATGCGTTGTTGTGAGGTTGTAGATATGGTATTTTCACCAAATGCTCACCAATGAATAGGGTACCAATTAACTGTTTAAATTGTAGTGATTTTATGCAATATTAATCTCACCTCCCTGATGTCACCAAATGTTAAGTCTAAACCTGTAACGAGAACATAGAAAATGGATGACACCACATAATCGTATACACATAGTTCACTTAATTTGAATTCCATTTTGTTTAACATTTTGTTACCCTCGTTGATTTCAGTAATGTCTTTGCCATCGCCAATATCTAGAGCAACAGAGAGATGATACAACATTGTGAAACTGACAGAAACAACGGTATGTAACACTGAGCACCAGATAGATGCCGTAGGCTGACAGGAATAAAAATCCAAATAAAGTATGCCTATTGGGCCTATTTAAACCCACTGAAATAACGTAATTTAGTTAATGAATATAAGCTTACCATGGATTGTTTCAGGCTGAGAGGGGGGGGGGGGGATTTGATAAAATCAACAAATCAACATTTGTCATGTTCAGATTTAGTGTCATATTGGGATTTATTAAAATATAGATTTATAAACAAAATACAGTTTAAAAATCATTATGGATTTATAAAAAGTCTGTGTCAGTCAATAAACTGTTACAAAGCACAAAATATAGTAGACAGGCTGTAGGTATTCTTTCTGAATTCATTAAGGTTAGGCTTATTCTTTATGATCTTAAATAATTGACATGCTTATTTTCATAATAGTAAGTAAGTGTATGTAAATTCCTTTCCGGACTAGTGTATAAAAATGTTTTACTCTTACCCTGGAGAATGATGAATAACACAGCACAAGAAGTATAAAAGTATTCATCCTATTCACAGTCCCTTGGTCAGGCATAGCTTTTAAAAACTGGAACACTGTATGGAATTATTATTAATTATTAATAATTATTAATAATGATTATTATAATTATTAGCATTAGTATAGCAGTAGTAGTAGTAGTTATTCAATTAATAATTTTAATCAAAAGTTATTTTATTAAACTAAGCTGCAATATTATTCAGTTGATCTAAATTTTGTAGTAGTAGTTTTTTGATTTATTAAATTGAATTCAATGACATTTAATTAAAGGTTAATATTACCATGTTGCAAGCCTTCATGTAGACTATGTTTGTCTGTTGCTCAGCAGAATATTTAGGTCTGTGTGGTACAGTTCTGTAGGCCGTGCTTATAAGCAGTCTATTTCTGGATAGCCCAAACAGGTTTCAATTAAACAACAGTATGGATGACATACCAAATGAGCATTGTCAAAATATTTCACTCATTCTTGAGGTGAGTGGAAAAGTGGAAAGAATGTCCCACACATAAGAGCCTTATTTTTTCATATGCCATCTGAATTAGTTAAAAGCGGGCTCTGTACCCAAAAATGCCTGTATTTAGCCTGTCCTCAGCAAGTAGTCACAATCACATAAATATTGTCAAAGGTATTATCCATTATCCACATTATCTCAACTGTAATCAATCAGATACTGTATGCATTTTACTATGATACACCTTTCTTCAAAATCCCAATATCAAAACATATATTACTTATTGAAGAGTAAAACCAACATTCAGAAAATTACACAATAATGTATTTTCTAACAATACTAATGATCTCTGAGAATCTGAGAACATCTGTCCAGAAGTTCTCTAGGTTGGTACAGAAACTTGTGGGATACATTTGTTGCAAAGGAGATATTATTATTTAATTTAAAACCGGATGTTCATCAAAGAGTCTCTTTTTAGAAGTCGTGGTAAAATGTACAGAAATCAGCTGTAGACAGAAAACAAGTGTTCGGAAGGATAAAAGAGCTGAGAATTTGTGTTCTTATATTCACTGTGGTTTAGTCATGTGTGCAAGGCTGCATAACATTAAAAAAACAGTCTGTGCTGTAGATGTTTGTCATCAATCATTTTAAAATGCTACAAGAATGTGAAAGAACATTTTAACAAAAAATGATGATGACAGATTGAGGTGTTCTATTTATTCCAACATGTCAAACTGGTTTGACACATGAGGGGAAGGAAGTAGGAAAGATTTATCTTAATAGATGATTGTTGCTGTTCTGTTTTGTTGTATTATGTTGTACTGCATCTTACTAGGAATAGATAGAACTTGCACAGCTTTACTGACATATTAGCAGAATATATGAGGCACAATTGTGCTTAATTCTTCGTCGTACGATGAAGTATGAGTCACAGAGTCAGCTTTTATATGCTTCACTAAAAATAAATTCACAGGCGGTGATGACTGTCTGATACCAGCTTCATGGTTCAGATGCTCGAACTGGTCCAATGGCGGCAGGTGGTTTATCAAGCACAATGGTGCTATGCAGACTTCTGTCGATGATGACTGGGGGAAAAATATAATTTGGAGATGCAATGAATACTTGGGAGATAAAATAAATACAATAATTATGTAATTGGTTTGTTAAAAACAAATACAATATCTGGAATATTTCTACAATTTTCTGATGAGCCTTTAAATATTTTCAACATACTGTACCATCCCTATTTTGGGAATGTCATTATAGGTGAACATTGTCATGCAATATTCCCATCATTGTCTTGTGAATGTGATTGAGCCCGATCTTTTTCTTTTGTTTCCTTCTTAATTATATAGTCTGTGCTGTAGATGTTTGTCATAATTTTAAAATGCTACAAGGATGTGAAAGCACATTTTAACAAAATGTACATGATGACATATCTGATTGAGGTGTTCCAACGTGTCAAACTGGTTTGACACATGAGGGGAAGGACGTAGGAAGAATTTATCTTAATAGATGCTTGACGTGTTGGTTGTTTCATGACCAGATTGATGAGATCGTAATCATGATCAGATTGAAATGCCAACATTTGCCTGATGAAGACCTAAAGTAAAGGGTCGAAATGTTGCAGATGTTTTGCCAATTAAATAAAGTACGTCTACTATGGAGCTCTACAAACAAGTGTATGGATGTTTCTTCTTTCTCTTTGATGTTTGCCTTGATACCGTGACGTCCAGCACCTGGCCTAAATACAGGCACACAATGTAGCTTAACGTGCTCAACACTGGTTTTAATTATTTATTTGATGGGGTTTTTTTCAGTAAGAATTGAGGCTTGAATACCATGTAGCCTACTGTAGCTGACCTAACACTGCAAAACAGTGAATCATAGCTAATACGCCTATTAATTAACTTCAATAGACCTATTACTTACTCCACTGTACGTGCAGGTATTTGAGCCTCAATTCTTACTAGAAAGAAACATCAAATAAATAATTAAAACCAGTGGCAAGTTAAGCTACATGCTAGCTATCTGACCCTCACCCAACACAACATTATGTCAAATGTGTGACAACCAGTTGCCATATTCTCAGTTAATTGTTGTTCATGTTATCCAGAAGCAGTTTGTGGACTTAGGTCACATTCTCACCTAATACTTCGGTAGACTCGAATGCGTATGGGGGGGGGGGATTGGGATTCTTGCATATTTAATTGGCTGCGGTTTGCCTTCACACTGTCATTCGCAGCAATTGGAAACGCAACAGGGGGACCTTTATCAATGTGTTCCATTCATAAACTAGCCTACACAGTGAAATCTATTACACTCATAACGTGCATGTGTCGTGCCGTCTGGGACCCCCCCTCTCTCTCTTTCTCTCTCTCTCTACGCACGCAGCCGCCACACACTGTTCTTTTGGGCATGGAGGCACAGCGCTGCATGAGCGCACTGATATAACTCCCCAGTCCCCACACAGTGACAGCACTCCATGTTTACGGCACGCACAGACAGACAGAATATTCTGTAGGCTATAATAGGCTACACTGCAGTGTTTTTATGTGTTTTCTTAAGCAATTGATTAATGTACACGTCCACATTTCGATCAGGGCTTCAGTCTCCTCATTCGACCACGTCTATCCACAGTAACGGGACATCTTTGCGCTGCGTAAAATATGCCTTATCCGTCTCCAACTGTGTTCAGCTCCTCACCCGCCACATTGTTTGCTTCATTTCCTTTATTTACTGCAGATTGCATTCACACCTGCACCGAATCGTAGTCAAGTGCGATTGGAAGCGAAGCGAAACCCCCGTTTTTGGGCGGAGTAAAATGCGGTTCTTTGCTGCGTATTAGGATTCGAATGAACCTTCACACCTGCCAAACGAAGCGCACTTTCTGAAAATGTGCAGCAGGATTTGTTTTAATCGCAGCAAAGCTCTCTGGTGAGAATGTGACCTTACTGTGCACCACATGGGCTCTTATTGGCATGGTTCTTTGTAGTGAAGTTGGTTGGCTTAACCTTGGGACATGGGAGTGAGGGTTCATTCTGCAGATTTGAAATATCTGGAGATAAAACACATACAGTTAAATGAGACAGTTAAAAGACATGGTAAAGTTAAAGGTAAAATATGGGTACCCGTGGTGATCTAGTGTAAGGAATCAACTCAATATTGAATATGAGTAACAAACTACTAAGTAAAGCACTTATAATTGCTGAAAGCTAGCTGTGCTGTTGAAAATTAAAATATAACAATTTATTATACCTTGCATTGACAAGAGGAAAATAGCACTGCCACCCTTCAGATAATTTCTAGATCTCAGTAGGTCGAGGGTGAAGACTGAGTCATAGCCAAACCCGGTGTTTACATACAATCTCTCTCCATTGACTCTTCTGAGTTTTCCAACTTTACGAGGGTTGTCAGATTCCTCTGGAAGAAATGGAAAATACATACAAGAATATCAGCAGAGACTGTAACACAGTAGTTGACAAATAATATTGCAGCCATTATTTGCTTGAGACATAGGGCTCCATTTTCGTTCAATCTTTCTAAATACACAGTCTCTAAATCCCTAAAACACCTCCATTACCCGTTATATTATGCATAGGTTACAAAGAGATGCAATAGGAGAATAAGGAGAGATGAGGCAGCCTGATTAGTCCGTGCCTGGACATCTCCATTGAGGCACGCACCGCTCTATCAAACTAATTTGGCACGGCTTACGGGTGCTTTTAAACTCCATTATCGCCTTCCCAAATGTATGTGACCAAAATAGCAATTTTGGGGAAAGCGTGCCAACCCGCCAATGACCACAACTCTAGGCGTAAATACCGGTGTCGGCTAAATAGATAGCGGGTGACGCAGCTGGACCAAAATACCATTAAGGGACAGAGCAAGGTCCTATACTCGTAATTTTCGGGCAGTGGCTGCATTGCGGGCTGCGTCGCGGAAAACAGATCATCTGGTATCATATGGCCTTAATGATAACAGATCTCTTGAGTTACTGCATTTCAAACGATTTCCCTCCACAGCACCTAAACAGCTCATAACAGATGTTACACTCACTTTCTGACGGATCAGTGGTAATGGTGATCTGTTTAGACATCTGCTGCTGAATGTGAGGCTCCTGGTCCAGCAGTACAACAGTCACTTGCCTCCATGGGCATGGCCACTCAAGCCTGTCGTCATTATCACCTGACACCAGCTGCACGTAAACCCCAAAGAACAGTTCTTTGAGAATAACGGTCACTATGTAGGCATAGCCTTCGGGAGAATATGTCCGAGGGCTGTGCAGGTACGTATTGAAATCGCTGGTCGTCAACAATTTATCCAAGTCCTTGATCTGCCATACACGATGTGGGCACTCAGTCTCAGACAGGTTGATGTCATCGATGGAGATGCCTCCCGAGGAGATACCTGCTCCTATGCGCACCTCGAATTCCACCTGGAAGGTCTTGTTGGCATCAAGAGGAACATAGTGAATGTGCCAGTCAGACATCGGCGGATCTGAACTAGAAGGGTCTAAACTAATCCCGTCTTCCTCCTGCTCGTCCCTCTCAGAAGCGATCTGTCCCATGAGGCGGGGCATTCCCATGGAATCCCCTTCGTTCTGGAACTCTCTGATCCAGATGTTGAGCTGGTCGGATGGGCTCCCGCTGTGATAGTAGTAGAACTGGAGACACTGGACGTGGCAAGTCCTCCTGGGTCTGAATTTCTTGGTCTCCAGCCATGCAGAATCCCCTTTCTGGCCAGATGCACTGCTGAAGTGCATAAAGTATCCTGTATGGACAAAGTTTCAGTTTTGACTATTTTCAACAAATGTCTGGTGTTCAAATTTCAAGAGGGGGAATGGGGGTTGGAATTAGTACTGTATTGAGGTTGATGCATGTTTTTTTTGGTTTTTGTTGTTTGCGTTTCTCAAATGCACACATTTTGTAATGTTATCGTCCTAGTATATCAATGTCCTATATCTATAAATCTATAAATATCTGTGGATGTGCACCTGTCTGTCTCTCCTATCCAGAGGGGATGCTTTTAGTATGACAAAAGTGGTGTATTTTGATTGGGCCTTTTGACTCAAACTTTAGGTGTTGCAGCTGTCCATGCTCAAACATACAAATACAGACATACTTACATACATACATACTGTACACTACATACACACATTTATGCGTAATGGAGCAGTTAGGCACCGCTCAAAAATACACAGGGAAGACATATTTGAATATTATAACCACACCGGGGGGAATAATGTTAACTCCATAGTCACACAGAAAACCGATAAAGTACAAAACTATGGCACTCCATTCTTTAAATGAAATTAACAATGTGACTCCTTTCCGTGTGCTGCTACCTTGTCGTGGTTGAGAGGCTTGCGCGCCTCTGTGACTCAGAAAGCTTTACCGGAGGAGGCAAATGTGACTGTGTTTGTGTAAGATGAAGGTCTTATTAGCAAAAACTGTCAGAAACTTGCCAAAAATGTTGCTCATTAGAAAGAGCAACATTTTTGGCAAGTTTCTGACAGTGACCCTTCTTTGTTTTTCAAAGATAACCTTTTTAAGATGAAGGTCTTACCCTGGGTTTTGTTACCCCCACTGATGTCCATGAGGGTGTGATCAGCGGAAGGCCCTCCAGCAGCTGCCGTCATCCTCCTCCAGCCTAATGAGCTGTGTGTGCAGTGACTCATCCCACACACATTACCATGGTTAAAGTCACAATGCTGCAGGAACGATATGGATGTATCTGTGGCAATCAAGCAATATATCAATGAATAAAATAGAAAAATTATACATTTCAGTTACTTTTTCTACTCAAACGTTTGGACAAATAATAAAAAAAAATTATAAAAAAAACAGCATGAAATCTGCCATTCCTTACTACAGTTATATAGTCGGTTCAACTTTAGGACATCATTGGAGCTCATCTCTATACGCTGACCAATCTTATTCTGGTATTGTGGAAGCTTTGTTACAATGGTGTATCCGTTGTTTTTGCTCCAGAATTTGGGCCCGTAGTGCATGACTGAAGTATAATCATACGGCGTCCCAAGTGTTGTTGTTGTTCTTTTAGACACCTTTTTGAAATTGTGCTCGTGACCTGTAGGTGAGATTGTTATACATATGAAACAAGTCCTGTAAAATTGCTTGTATCGTTACAATGTTTTGTAACGTTTTTCTGACTGAATTCAGGTTTGGAGGCAATTATTATCGAGATAACATTACATGCAACAAAGTAAATAGTGTAATGATGTCAAATCTCATTCAAGTCGATGAAGGTGTCAAACCAAACCTTCTTCAATGTTGTCATAGACTATGGTGATATGCTCATCTCTGTCATATCTGGACTGTTCATGCCAGAAGCCCAGAGCATGGAGAAACTCATGTTCAACTATGGCAAGATATCCGCATCCTTCACCAATAGAGACCTCCTGGCCACCTTTAATTAGTTTGGAAATATAGGCGGCACACCTGTAATGGAGAGAAGAGTGGGTCAGGAATCTCATAATGGACCAACTGACAAACGAGGACGCTCTAGGTCCCCGAAAAGGTCAATAATGTTAATGTATGTGTAAGGGGGAAAAAAGTATCACCCATGATTCTTTTCCACGCTAAGGTAGTATTCTTGAGAAACCCTGGGCTTGAAGTCAACACACGATTTCAACCTGAAATGTTCAAAGGCCTGCAGAATGACCCCTTTTGTGTCCACCGCTGTGTGCTCATGGAAAATACAATATCGAATGGTCAACCAACTGATCTACCATGCATGAATCTTGTCAGTCAAATGTTCACTGTTGGTCATAGCTTTATCCATGCATGCCTTTACAGTTTCGAAACCATTAAAGGTAGGGAAGAGATTATTTATTTTATTTTTTCTTTCCTTTTTAAGTTAATGCTCTGATATTGCTGCAAAGCAGGGCCCAAAAGGTAGGTAGAGATCTTTAAAAATAAAATCTACAGTATATAACAATGAGTATAGAGCTATTTAACCTTTAAACAATCACTTACTGTGCCTTTAATACCAATAATAGTAGAAATAATAACAAAACAATAATAGGATCAAGAGGAATGTATTGCTAACTTACAAAGACTTTCTTCAAGCACATAAGGAACTGGGAGATCCCAAACAGCATTTCTATCCAAAACTGCATTCCTTTTTTTCCTTCTTTTAGTCTAAATGTTGAGTAGAAATGAAAATTACAGTAGGAAAAGGCTACCTGACAAAATTGATACATTTCAGATATTGTTTATAAAGAACAACAAATGTTAAGTCTTACTTGTACATTGTTGGCTTGCAGGATATCACCTTCAAACAAATCTAGGTCTAAATGAGTAAAAAATACATTTGCTGTTGTGAGTCATGAAGTTCAATTATGATGTTTTTCAAATGGAACATCTCAATTCTGTCCTGTACGTGTCATCAAGGACACAGAGATACACATTGATCAAAACAACTTTCTTTTTGATTCAGTGATATATCTATCTATATTTAGCCACAGCTGTACAATGCAACTTAACCACTTCTGTAGATCATTTGACTAAATGATTATGTTTGTCCATGTAGAGCCGCCTTACTTCGGTGGGCGTTGCAGGTAGGCTACCAGTGTTTTGAGTGACAGGTTCCTGCACGTCATGAGCCAGTTGTAATGTTACCCTCTGTATGTGGAGAAGGCAATAAACCAGCAGTCTGATAAACCAGTCTGATTCTTATCCTCTGCCCTACAACTGGACTAGTTTTACAACTTCCAAGCTGGCATCCCCGTTTTGTGCATAGGCAATTGTCAAAATTGATCTATAAACTCACAGCACGTCACATTGCAACTGTGAGCATGTAGGTCGACTATTTTCATCACACGACAAAGTATAATGGGGCTTAAGTAAACTCACCCTTGTTTATCTCATTTATTTCCAAATCGTCATCAGCAATATCTTAAGAAAATGAGACACGAGTTACTTATTTGGGAGCTACAGTAAGTATATAATTCATCTTCTGATGTTTCTCTGTAAGCACGTAGTAATGTTATTCCATGAAGGCCAAATACAACAATTTATTCTATATTAAAAAAGATCTCACCTCTAAACACCAGTTCAACAGATTTGTGATGGATAGAATGGATCTGAATGGAATAAATTGAATCATAATTACATGAACAGCATTTTGAAAATCAATCTCCAATAACATAGGCATACATGATGTGAATATATATTATTTGTGGTGGACTGCAAATGGAATGGAATCCATATAAGAATGTAACAGATTTTTCTACTCCACTGAAAAGTTGACTTTCTGATACCAACAAGGCTTTTACTTCTTATTCTTACCTTCGAGAGGTGCATAATGGTTAACACAAGAACAATGTTAATGTACATTGTTGTAATTGTCCGTCTCCAGGTTTTCACAAAGTATATAGACTACTATATAGGCTGATGAAAACAGAATCCCTGTGTCACTATGGGATCAACAGAACTAAAGGCTTACGAATAGAATTATTTGAATCCTGAATCTTCAATGCTAAATAGTGATCCGTTTATTGCAGAGCATGTCCAACTGAGTCCACCTCAAAAGATCCTTGGAGCAAAACTGGAATATTTGACTTTGTAGCCTTCGTAGCCAGATCCGCAAAAACTCTTTTATTTACATATTATCCTCTAGCTATTTACATTATTTGTGACACAGCTCATAGCCACGAACAAACATTACTCATTTTCTGCAAGCAAGTCACTCAGTTCATATTGCAAATTATAAAAATAAAAACAAGCCCACATTAAAAAACATGTTTGTGGACAAACATGTGGACAAACACTGGGACATTGGTTATAGTGACACAGCATCGTTTAAGTTTAAACTAATGATTCAAAAGGAAGAATAATCATATTCCTCGCTTTATTTCAATGTATTTTTAAGTACACGTGTATATGCCACAGGGGGTTCGAGGAGGGAGGGGCCCAGTATCTGTTCAACAACAGGTTTGTTCAGTTTTCTGTCAATGTACTGCTCATTCCATTGCTTTGTGATAAGCTGTTTTGGGTAGGGTGTCGGACTAATGCCTGTTGGACTGTTACGGACTAAGTACGTCGGACCAAACACATGCTACTGTGTATTGGCTCATTATAACGTCTGGGTTTCCGAGGCTACTGTATATGTAACACCCAGAATCGAACCCGGGTCTCCCGCGTGGAAAGCCAACAACATCTTAAGTTCTTAACCACTGTGACTAAGCCAAAGGGACTTCCCCATGACTCAGGGGAGATATTAGACTTTTTAGGCCATCAGGCTGAGGTTGTCAGGCATGAACTCTGTTGTATGTGTATTATGTGTTGTATTCCACACAGTAGCCTATGTGGAATGTACACGTGTTCTTAAGTGTAAGTGTTCTTCCACATTCTTCAGATCACAATCTGCTTTTAAATCTATCCATCTCAACCATGTCCCTTTGTTTTTTGTGTGCTTCACACGACTTGTGTTGGTTCCCAAAGGTTTAGAAAGCTTTGAACAATTTTGAGTAAAGTGTCTGTGTCCCTTTTGTGGCCATATATGGAGATCTCTGTATGTGTCTGTCAACATGTTTCCCTTTAATGCCCATTATCTGATGTCATCAGTATACCCATTTACCCTCTGCATTTACCCATATAGTGGAATGCCCATATATGGGCATATTGGTTAGAAGTCGGTGGGTCCCATATGCACAAGCATAACAATATTTTATGGGTTCTGTGGCTCTGGACAACTAGCTGTATCTGTAGTGACGTGAGATGGAATCAGGTTTAGTTTAGTTATGCTTATTGGTTGTTGGTGACAAATGCAACATGATGTCATCCGTGAGCAGTGCAAAGTGCAACATTATCAGCAGGGAGCAGTCACGGAGTGTTGGCTTAGACTGCACCGCTAGTCAGTATAGGTAGCATAGCCTAGTCACCTAGTGTTAGGTATTTAGCCTAAGGAGTCAGCTGAGGTGGTTCGGGCATCTGGTTAGGATGCCTCTCGGGTGCCTCCCTAGGGAGGTCCTCGACGCACGTTCCACTGGGAGGAGACCCCGGGGCAGACCAAGGCGCAGTTGGAGGAAACTGGCCTTGGAACGTCTCGGAATCCCCCAGGAGGAAGTCACTAATGTTGCTCTGGAGAGGCCGTCTGGAGCTCTCTGGTGGAGCTGTTGCCCCCGCGACCCGACTACGGATAAGCGGTTGACGATGGATGGATGCTGCATATAGTGCATACTGCATACAGTTACAGTATAAGAAGAGTCAGGTCGAAAATGTGAACTCTCAGTCCGAGAAGGTTCAAGGCTTTATTGTTACGTCTTGTGCACAGTTACATAAGAGTACATTTATTTTGTTCTGGTTCCCTAGACATTGTAGTGACATAAATAACAATACAAATATGTGTAATAATAAATTATAATAATACCCCAATAAATGCACGGAATCGTATCGTATCTGTAGTTCACATTCTTGAGAACCATTCTTGAGAATCATGTGGGTAAATACATCATCATCATCATCATACTTTCCCAGAATTGCGAATTTTCTAGTTTGGGCTTGTCTTCATAGACCTGGTTTTTGAGGGGCACTATAGCCCCTCCTATATCCAGCTGTGTGTGTGTGTGTGTGTGTGTGTGTGTGTGTGTGTGTGTGTGTGTGTGTGTGTGTGTGTGTGTGTGTGTGTGTGTGTGTGTGTGTGTGTGTGTGTGCGTGCGTGTGCGTGGGTGCGCAAACTTTGTCCTACACAAACATGACAATGTTTGGACAATTTTTTCGCCATAGTGTCTGAGCAAATACACTGTCTATGTTATGTCAAGAGCGCCCATCACTTCACACGGGTGTGATTTTTTTATTTCTCTCATGAAATCTGGCAACACTGGCTACAAAGCGACTTTGAGAGAAACTCACATCCGCTGATGCAGCTGTCCTAGATGGGGAAAGAGTGAAACCTCAGTCAGAGAAGAGTGAGGCCTCCATCACAGCCAAGTGCGTTTTCTGAAGTTTTTTCCAGACCTCTGACATATGGTGATTGTGACTATCTTCATCGTCACTGCTGTCGCTGTCGAGAGCACCCAAATAAACCTCCACACAACCAGTGACTAATTAAAAAAATAAAAAAGGAGACACAAAGAGCAAGCGATATAGAGAGGGGGGGAGAAGAGAGAACAAGATGCTATTAAAAACATACCGTATATGAAATATAGCAAATGTCCTTTACTAAACATCAATCGACAATCACTATACTCACTCACCTGTGGGTACTAGCTCATTTCTCCTGTTTGAAAACAGCTGGGTGACTCGGTTAGAAACTAGTTTGACCTCTTTCCAGGCGTTATCTAATGCTTTACATATGCACAAACACTTTAAGAATCATATACAATCCAACAACCACCTACAAACACACGCACGCACATTATCTACAAAAAAAACAAAACACAAATATTGTGTGATATTGCCTTTACAAATGATATATAAAGTTTATATATCAATTTGTGTTAAACGTTTGGCAGAGGGTTGATCCACGTTGATATTATTGGTGTCACAAAGTCTCCTTTTATCCCTTATTTCTGATATTTGGTTAAGCTTCATCAAGCTGTCTTTATCTGTAGGCATATACAAAGATTTTCATTATAACATGTCTGGGAAGAACCTGTTAAACAAGACAATACCAGCACTCACGGAACTGTCCTTAAAGGAACTTTATTGTTTCGATTTCCCAGAGTATAATTTTTCAGTTCCTTGTTCCTTGTTCCTTGTATATATATATTTTTTACCTTCCTTGTCTGGTTAAATGTGGTAATGTGTAAAAAGGCTGAGTCAGACTTGTTGTCTGCGCACACCTGACAAAATATATGAAATATATATATATATATAATATATGATATTAAAAAATATTATTTATTATATTTATATTTATTTTAAAGATACATTATATAGCTGTATTTAGTTAAGTTTATTTATTTTTTAACGTTTTTAATGTTCTAATATCATCTATGTACACAGCTCCCCATGTTGTTTTGGTTCATTGCAAAGACCGTTCGAATCCCACTTCCCACACTGATATTTTCATTTATTTTTTATTTTCATCATTCTAACTGTGTTTTATAAGTGCATGTTGTCACTGTTTCATACAAGTGAGATTACACAAACAATCGGATGGATATTTAATGAGAAGATAGAAGATAGCTCCGCCCCCTTCATTCTTTTTCCCCCTCAAACTATCAGAGCTCTGAACAAGGACTCGCTGTCTTTAACCTGTAATTACCAGCTCGCCAACAGATCACTTTGTTTTGGACGTTATCTGTACAAATCTCTTTGCCCATAGCCATTGTTTCTTGCTTATTTCTCTATGCACCTACAGCTACACCAACACACTGATACACTCCTATACTTTGTACTGTGCATATTGTTCAGTTAACTTTTAGTGATCTTCTTTTACTTATGGTCGCAGGGAGTACATTGTGGACTGTAGATGAGAAGCTATTTTCCTGCTCTGTGCACACATCAGGCTGAATTTATAGTGCATTTTTATTTCTTTTTTTTTTAGTGTGCATTTCAAGTGTGGAGCTATTTCTGCCTGGTTCATATTTTGAAAGGATTGGAGAAAATGAACAACCCCTGATCGCCATTTTGATTGCTAATAAGAAATGGAACATATTGTCTGTACGTTACAATTAAAAAATATTATTTATTATATTTATATTTATTTTAAAGATACATTATATAGCTGTATTTAGTTAAGTTTATTTATTTTTTAACGTTTTTAATGTTCTAATATCATCTATGTACACAGCTCCCCATGTTGTTTTGGTTTTGATTGATTGATTGAAATCTTTATTAACAGTTTGTAGAATTTACAGTACATTTTAAGCACGAACTCAATACAAAGACTGTCAACTGTGAGTGGACGACCCAATTAAGCATTACACTTGTTTACAACAGGGTCCACATTGTTCAATTCATCAAGACATTTAAAGACATACAAACATTTAGAGACATACAAATAGACATTTCTCTGTAGGTAAAGAACAGAACAGGAATTCATCATATGGGAAGCAAAAAAAGGGAAAAGATACAATATACAGTGAGGGAAAATGGGGGGGGGTGGGGGGATTCAGATTTTACAGAGGCCAGTTTCGAAATGCAGCCATCCGTAGGTGCCCTTTGAGAGCGGTTTTGAAGGAGTCAAGGGATTCACATGTCTTAATGACTGTTGGTAGGGCGTTCCACATTTTGGTGGCATAGGAGCGAAAAGAATTTAGTCCCTTGTTTGTGCCGAATCTGGGTTGTACATGGTTTGTTGCACTCCCTCTGGTGTTGTGGGTGTGGACTTCGTTTACATTAAGGAAGTATTTAGACAGGTACATGGGTATCTTGGTGGTGTATCGAATCTTGTGGACCAGACCCATTGCAAGATGCTGTACTGTACGGTTCATTGCAAAGACCGTTCGAATCCCACTTCCCACACTGATATTTTCATTTATTTTTTATTTTCATCATTCTAACTGTGTTTTATAAGTGCATGTTGTCACTGTTTCATACAAGTGAGATTACACAAACAATCGGATGGATATTTAATGAGAAGATAGAAGATAGCTCCGCCCCCTTCATGAAACAGCTGTGAAAGACGGCTCATGCACGCGCAAAGCCAGCCCAGGGAACCAGACAAACCAGGCACAAGTCAAACCGCAACACCGGTGTCACATGCTGAGAATAATAATAGCTAACCTACAAGCTCACAGCAGCAAGCTTGTAGATTGGCATTTTTTTCCATGGGACACCAGCGTGTAACAGAGTATAAATCAGAATAATTTGTCCTCACCTTGGCTGCCACTATATGCTCATCCCCATTCCACTGTTCAAAGGTTTTCTGTGTGAACGTCACAACTTCAGGCACTATGGCTGCAGCCTAAAGGAAACAAATGGGATATATTAATTGAATGGAAATAATATCTTAATTATTATTTCATTAAGGATACTAACACACTGGACTCGTAGTTTTGATAACATGGATATTAGCCAATGGAAAAACATACTAAGTACATAATAAATGGGAAAACTCCCCATTGATGAGTGCACTGTCTATTCACATCTTGTGTTGGAAACTTGGCATGTTAAGGTTTTATAAGAACATGATCTGTTTGAGAGATTTTTATTAAGTAAATAAAAAAGGTTTCAGGTTCATTCACTGGAATGAAGCCATTGTAAAGGAACCTCTACATGGTAACACAATGTTTGTTTTGTCTGTGTTTGTTTTGTCCTCGATGATAAGAGCGCGGGTGTGATTTTTTAAATATTTTTGGCACTAAATATTTTCAGATATATTATATATTAGTCCACCGCTAAGTATTAATGTTGGAGTCCTTGACTTGAAAAGTACAAGCCATTTGTACTTAGACATGCATGGCTTAATCTTTGAGACAAGCATATGCTACTGGCAGGATTAACCAAGTAGTAATAATGTAATACATTTGAGAAGACAGACAGATCATCCCAGGACCAAGGATTGGGTTATGGTGGTCCTTCAAATTAAAAACATTTGAGAACCACTGTAGTAAACAATTCAACAAGTGATGGAACGAAATGGAGAGGGAGTACTCACAGGAGATATGTGAGGCTCATTGGCTGCGTAGAGATAGCTGGAGAGAAGTGTTTGCAGCTGCAGAGAGTTCAGCTTGAAGCAGGTATTCAGGATGTCCTGCACATCTTCTACAGAGTACTTGTTCATGGTCAAGAGTGTCGTTGCCTGGAAACAGCCAGCCAGGTTTATTTTAAAATCGATCACAGCTATGACAAAATCTTGTAGATACAAAATTATGTTGAGACAGGACTTCAGATAAACACAAGCATTTACAAACTCATCAACACATCATTTTTGCATATTGTACTGTAAGTATGGGCCTACTACATAAATAACTAATGTGAAAAGCTTAAAGAGTGAATACGATAAAACAGTGAATTGCATTGGCTAAAACAGGGCCTTGCCAGCATCCCTGAGAATGAGCCCTTGGCACACAGAAGCAGCGTTGGAATTAGGATGAAAGCACATCTTAAAATGCACTTTATTAGACTTTATGCTTTATGATTCTATGTCATGTTTTGGGGTTTGTCCTTTCAATCCAATGCACCTGAATGATGTGTCCCAAGTAATTCATTACATTGTGTTATGCCAACATATTTATAATTCAGTATTTTTCTCTCTTGCAATAATCAGTAGTTACAATTGTACAAACCATATGATATTTAGCCACCTTTAAAAGTAATGAAATATTGCAAAACACTTAAAACATGGGTCTCCTGACATGAGCTGTGTACTGATGATCACCTAATACAAAAGACAGAAAATACAAAAAATATAATTAATATAATTTTGCATGAGAATTCTATACAACATAAAGTGTGTTTGATTTTACACAACATAACATTTAACCTGCGGTCTTGCTGTGACTATTGTATAAACCGTCCTGCTGTGACTACGGCTCTGGGAGGTTAACCTGCCTTCCTGCCGTGGCTATGGCTCCAGGGGAATAGAATATACTTACAGTACTATGGACTTACATATTCAAGCTTTTGAGAGGTATTTGACAGACCAACCGCTAGCAGGGATGAAAAGCTGAGTCAGGTTTCATTAATTACTATTCTTGAGAAGAATTCTTAAGAAAATCTGGGTTACACACATTTCCCAGTAAATGTTTAAATACTTGCTGGCTCTATTAAGGTCAGCAAACAATGGTGTGTTCTACAATGGTTACTGTCAGCCATCTTGCACCTTTTTGACACCTGTTAGTTTTGATGGGGAATGCTTACAGAGTTTTGATGGGGAATGCTTACAGTGTTAATCAACAGTTTTTTAGGATAGGAAACCTGTACACTGGCACGCTTTACTGGAACTACAACACAGCTCAAACAGCACCTATACCTTGAGAATGGAATTGTCCTGGTGAGTGTTGTTCGTATCATAGCCCTCTAGCAGACATCTGCGTGTTGTATTCCTGAGCCAGCAAATTCTGCCAAATTCAGGTCAGCAAAACCAAGCTGTAGGAGAGCAGTGAGTTGGCAAAGTTGAGGGATAGATTCATTTCAAGTTTGTTTTGAATATTATTGATTGACGTATTCTCTTAAAGGGTAAGACCACTTTTTTTGAGGTTTGGGTTGTGTAGTTACTTTGCCATGATGCAACTCCAAATGTGGACAAGAAATAAAAAATAACTGCTCCAGTGATTAGAAATTGATAATTCAAAATTTGCTCCTCATTGACTTACATTGTATCTAAAACAGCTCTCAAAGTCACTCTTTTAGTACGTAAACAAACACAAACAATGTTGATTCAGACAATATAGAGCATCACCAAAACTCATGCTGTTTTATTTTTTCATAAAAATGTTTTCTTCCTGTTGATTTTACTATTTGAAGATCTGGATCCAGATCCACGGATCCAGTCCGGGTTTTCTTCCCAATAAAATGGACAAATCAACAGGAAGAAAACATTTTTATGAAAAAATAAAACAGCATGAGTTTTGGTGATGCTCTATATTGTCTGAATCAACATTGTTTGTGTTTGTTTACGTACTAAAAGAGTGACTTTGAGAGCTGTTTTAGCTACAATGTAAGTCAATGAGGAGCAAATTTTGAATTATCAATTTCTAATCACTGGAGCAGTTATTTTTTATTTCTTGTCCACATTTGGAGTTGCATCATGGCAAAGTAACTACACAACCCAAACCTTAAAAAAAGTTGTCTTACCCTTTAAGGAGAGCTGTTTACATTTTGTCTCCAATCATTCCAACTTTAATGGAATCCTGATTTGTTTTTCTTTGGTCATCTTATAAAATATCACTGTGGCCTAACATTCATCCTGTACACATGAATATTAAAATGTATATATCCCTGAAATGTAGGCTACTTCTACCAATAGAAGTAAATCGACATAACATAACATGCCATGCCCACTTGCAGGCAGTGAGACCTGTTTATTATGGGCTCACTAGGCCATTAAAACATAAACACACCGCTTACTGTAAATCTAGGTTAACTTGCCCTTATTATTAAAAAAAAGAAGAAGAAAAAGCTAACTTTGGCTAACATGCAGCTATCTCTCCATGTTTGACCTCTCTTCTACCCAGTCCAAATATTAGTGAGACTGTTGGCTGAATTGAGTGCAATTCTAATTTTTTTCCCATAGCCATTGTTTCTTGCTTATTTCTCTATGCACCTACAGCTACACCAACACACTGATACACTCCTATACTTTGTACTGTGCATATTGTTCAGTTAACTTTTAGTGATTTTCTTTTACTTATGGTCGCAGGGAGTACATTGTGGACTGTAGATGAGAAGCTATTTTCCTGCTCTGTGCACACATCAGGCTGAATTTATAGTGCATTTTTATTTCTTTTTTTTTTAGTGTGCATTTCAAGTGTGGAGCTATTTCTGCCTGGTTCTTATTTTGAAAGGATTGGAGAAAATGAACAACCCCTGATCGCCATGGAACATACGTTACAATTAAAAAAAATATGTATTATATTTATTTTTTATTTTAAAGATACATTATATAGCTGTATTTAGTTAAGTTTATTGTCTCCACCAGGCCGAAGGCATGTGGGGAGAGTATGTTTTGCACTCCGTCCGTCCGTGTGTCCGTGTGTCCGTCCGTCCGTCCGTCCGTCCGTCCGTGAGCAGCTAATCTCGGCCACCGTTAACCCGATCGATGCCAAATTTTGCACACACACTCCCTGGATGCCAACGATGAACCTCTGCCCCAGACTTTCCACAACGGCCTGTTATAGCGCCACCAGGAGGCCGCTTTGTGCAAAACAAGTTTTTGCACAGTACACCTACAGATTTTGTCCAAACATCACGCAAATTGGTACACAGTCTCTCTAGAGCCATTCAACGAAACCGGTCTTTCAGATTTCTCACACTCCATCCTGATTGGTTAAGATTGGCTTCCAAAATTCACAGGAGTGCTCAGTTTCAAACAAAATGCTGCAAATCATAAGCACATCGCGTGATTTCCGTGAAATTGTGCACCCACATTCCCACTAGGCCGAGGACGAAATGCCACATGAACAATTTCAACTCAGACTCAAGGTGGCGCTATAACTGGCCGAAAAGTGTTTTTACCTCTAACTGCACGGATCTGTGGATAACTTTGTATGCCAACTCCCTAGAGGCCAAGGAAAAACCTTTGCCTGGAATTTTTCACATCTGCTCTTTATAGCGCCACCAGGAGGCCGACATATGTAAAACACATTTTCTATTATTACTCCTTCAGATTTTATCCAAATTTCACGCAAATCGGTATACACTATCTCCATAGTCATGTGATCAACACGGAGCGGCACCATTTCCCATCTTCCATCCTGATTGGCTAAGATTGGCTTCCAAAGCTCACACGATTCGTCCATTTCGAAAAAAGACCACAAATCACAAACACAGTGTGCAATTTCCGTTAAATTATACACGCACATTTTCACTAGGCCGAGGACGACATGCCACAATTTTTTCCTCAAAATCAGCCTCACGGTGGCGCTATAACAGGCCAATTCCTGTTTTTAGCTATTCCTGTTTTTAGCTATAACTGCATCGATCTGTATACAACTTATGTATGCACACATGGAAAAACATTGTACCTGCATCCCTCCAACACAAACCTCCGGCCCAAATCTTCCTCAACAGCCTGTTATAGCGCCACCATGAGGCCACAACCTGACCTGCCCTGGTGGAGACCTGTGCCGATTGGCACTTTGTCTAGTTTGTGGTCATTTGGTCCAGCAACACAGGCACAGATTTGATGTTTTTCTGCGTAAGCCTCAAATGGCGGAACAGCTGTCACGGTTTTTGGCGCAAAGTAACCACAGTATACCGCTAATCAACTTACAACTACACACTTTATACAGTATAGAGTATAGAGTATATATGTATACGTATATAGTATATGCCTATATACTATATATATACTATATATATTTCTTACGTCATCATTTAGAGCTAGTCATACGTATACTATATACATAATCAGTAAAAAATTAAATAGCTAATTGTGCCTGATCTGCTGGGACCAGAGTACGTGGTGTGTATGTGTATGACTAGAAAAACTAAAAAGGGATCCAGAATATATCTACAACGATAAAACAGTATTTCTTATATAGATAGAAACTTGAATCATACTTAATAATACTAGATGTTTATATGTATAAAGTAGGTAGCAAATAGTTACATCTAAACATTAATCATTTCAAACGTTCCTTCACAGAGATACTGAGATTTGACAGTTTATGGCCTACTAGTGTGCAACAAGCAAGTATGCACTCGACAGAGTGCAGTTCTAGTTTAATATATCTCTATCTACATGCGAAATTCCATCAATCTGGAAATGTGTCAGTATAATTCCCCTGCATAAAACTGGTGATCCACATGATCTCAATAATTATAGACCTATCTCTATTATCAACTGCACAATCAAGATATTTGAAAAGCTAATATTTAACCAACTCTCTAAATATGTCAACGACTCTAATATCCTATCTCCATTCCAATCCGGTTTCAGACCCAATTTCTCAACAACCACAACACTTCTAAAATTCACAAACGACATATTCTCATCATTCGAACATAATATGCGCACAGGTGCAATATTTATT